>NW_027590399.1:0-107361 GCF_964213995.1 Mustelus asterias | reverse complement strand
CCCCCCCCACCTTGCCCCCACCTCCCACTGCCCCCACCTCCCACTGGCCCCCACCTCCCACTGCCCCCACCTCCCACTGCCCCCACCTCCCACTGCCCCCCACCTCCCACTGCCCCCACCTCCCACTGCCCCCACCTCCCACTGCCCCCACCTCCCACTGCCCCCACCTCCCACTGCCCCCACCTCCCACTGCCCCCACCTCCCACTGCCCCCACCTCCCACTGCCCCCACCTCCCACTGCCCCCACTCCCACTGCCCCCACCTCCCACTGCCCCCACCTCCCACTGCCCCCACCTCCCACTGCCCCCACCTCCCACTGCCCCCACCTCCCACTGCCCCCACCTCCCACTGCCCCCACCTCCCACTGCCCCCACCTCCCACTGCCCCCACCTCCCACTGCCCCCACCTCCCACTGCCCCCACCTCCCACTGCCCCCACCTCCCACTGCCCCCACCTCCCACTGCCCCCACCTCCCACTGCCCCCACCTCCCACTGCCCCCACCTCCCACTGCCCCCACCTCCCACTGCCCCCACCTCCCACTGCCCCCACCTCCCACTGCCCCCACCTCCCACTGCCCCCACCTCCCACTGCCCCCACCTCCCACTGCCCCCACCTCCCACTGCCCCCACCTCCCACTGCCCCCACCTCCCACTGCCCCCACCTCCCACTGCCCCCACCTCCCACTGCCCCCACCTCCCACTGCCCCCACCTCCCACTGCCCCCACCTCCCACTGCCCCCACCTCCCACTGCCCCCACCTCCCACTGCCCCCACCTCCCACTGCCCCCACCTCCCACTGCCCCCACCTCCCACTGCCCCCACCTCCCACTGCCCCCACCTCCCACTGCCCCCACCTCCCACTGCCCCCACCTCCCACTGCCCCCACCTCCCACTGCCCCCACCTCCCACTGCCCCCACCTCCCACTGCCCCCACCTCCCACTGCCCCCACCTCCCACTGCCCCCACCTCCCACTGCCCCCACCTCCCACTGCCCCCACCTCCCACTGCCCCCACCTCCCACTGCCCCCACCTCCCACTGCCCCCACCTCCCACTGCCCCCACCTCCCACTGCCCCCACCTCCCACTGCCCCCACCTCCCACTGCCCCCACCTCCCACTGCCCCCACCTCCCACTGCCCCCACCTCCCACTGCCCCCACCTCCCACTGCCCCACCTCCAAGCCCCTCCCACTGCCCCCACCTCCCACTGCCCCCACCTCCCACTGCCCCCACCTCCCACTGCCCCCACCTCCCACTGCCCCCACCTCCCACTGCCCCCACCTCCCTCCACTGCCCCACCTCCCACTGCCCCCACCTCCCACTGCCCCCACCTCCCACTGCCCCCACCTCCCACTGCCCCACACTCCACTGCCCCCACCTCCCACTGCCCCCACCTCCCACTGCCCCCACCTCCCACTGCCCCCACCTCCCACTGCCCCCACCTCCCACTGCCCCCACCTCCCACTGCCCCCACCTCCCACTGCCCCCACCTCCCACTGCCCCCACCTCCCACTGCCCCCACCTCCCACTGCCCCCACCTCCCACTGCCCCCACCTCCCACTGCCCCCACCTCCCACTGCCCCCACCTCCCACTGCCCCCACCTCCCACTGCCCCCACCTCCCACTGCCCCCACCTCCCACTGCCCCCACCTCCCACTGCCCCCACCTCCCACTGCCCCCACCTCCCACTGCCCCCACCTCCCACTGCCCCACCTCCCACTGCCCCCACCTCCCACTGCCCCCACCTCCCACTGCCCCCACCTCCCACTGCCCCCACCTCCCACTGCCCCCACCTCCCACTGCCCCCACCTCCCACTGCCCCCACCTCCCACTGCCCCCACCTCCCACTGCCCCCACCTCCCACTGCCCCCACCTCCCACTGCCCCCACCTCCCACTGCCCCCACCTCCCACTGCCCCCACCTCCCACTGCCCCCACCTCCCACTGCCCCACCTCCCACTGCCCCCACCTCCCACTGCCCCCACCTCCCACTGCCCCCACCTCCCACTGCCCCCACCTCCCACTGCCCCCACCTCCCACTGCCCCCACCTCCCACTGCCCCCACCTCCCACTGCCCCCACCTCCCACTGCCCCCACCTCCCACTGCCCCCACCTCCCACTGCCCCCACCTCCCACTGCCCCCACCTCCCACTGCCCCCACCTCCCACTGCCCCACCTCCCACTGCCCCCACCTCCCACTGCCCCCACCTCCCACTGCCCCCACCTCCCACTGCCCCCACCTCCCACTGCCCCCACCTCCCACTGCCCCCACCTCCCACTGCCCCCACCTCCCACTGCCCCCACCTCCCACTGCCCCCACCTCCCACTGCCCCCACCTCCCACTGCCCCCACCTCCCACTGCCCCCACCTCCCACTGCCCCCACCTCCACTGCCCCCACCTCCCACTGCCCCCACCTCCCACTGCCCCCACCTCCCACTGCCCCCACCTCCCACTGCCCCCACCTCCCACTGCCCCCACCTCCCACTGCCCCCACCTCCCACTGCCCCCACCTCCCACTGCCCCCACCTCCCACTGCCCCCACCTCCCACTGCCCCACCTCCCACTGCCCCCACCTCCCACTGCCCCCACCTCCCACTGCCCCCACCTCCCACTGCCCCCACCTCCCACTGCCCCCACCTCCCACTGCCCCCACCTCCCACTGCCCCCACCTCCCACTGCCCCCACCTCCCACTGCCCCCACCTCCCACTGCCCCCACCTCCCACTGCCCCCACCTCCCACTGCCCCCACCTCCCACTGCCCCCACCTCCCACTGCCCCCACCTCCCACTGCCCCCACCTCCCACTGCCCCCACCTCCCACTGCCCCCACCTCCCACTGCCCCCACCTCCCACTGCCCCCACCTCCCACTGCCCCCACCTCCCACTGCCCCCACCTCCCACTGCCCCCACCTCCCACTGCCCCCACCTCCCACTGCCCCCACCTCCCACTGCCCCCACCTCCCACTGCCCCCACCTCCCACTGCCCCCACCTCCCACTGCCCCCACCTCCCACTGCCCCCACCTCCCACTGCCCCCACCTCCCACTGCCCCCACCTCCCACTGCCCCCACCTCCCACTGCCCCCACCTCCCACTGCCCCCACCTCCCACTGCCCCCACCTCCCACTGCCCCCACCTCCACTGCCCCCCACTGCCCCCACCTCCCACTGCCCCCACCTCCCACTGCCCCCACCTCCCACTGCCCCCACCTCCCACTGCCCCCACCTCCCACTGCCCCCACCTCCCACTGCCCCCACCTCCCACTGCCCCCACCTCCCACTGCCCCCACCTCCCACTGCCCCCACCTCCCACTGCCCCCACCTCCCACTGCCCCACCTCCCACTGCCCCCACCTCCCACTGCCCCCACCTCCCACTGCCCCCACCTCCCACTGCCCCCACCTCCCACTGCCCCCACCTCCCACTGCCCCCACCTCCCACTGCCCCCACCTCCCACTGCCCCCACCTCCCACTGCCCCCACCTCCCACTGCCCCCACCTCCCACTGCCCCCACCTCCCACTGCCCCCACCTCCCACTGCCCCCACCTCCCACTGCCCCCACCTCCCACTGCCCCCACCTCCCACTGCCCCCACCTCCCACTGCCCCCACCTCCCACTGCCCCCACCTCCCACTGCCCCCCACCTCCCACTGCCCCCACCTCCCACTGCCCCCACCTCCCACTGCCCCCACCTCCCACTGCCCCCACCTCCCACTGCCCCCACCTCCCACTGCCCCCACCTCCCACTGCCCCCACCTCCCACTGCCCCACCTCCCACTGCCCCCACCTCCCACTGCCCCCACCTCCCACTGCCCCCACCTCCCACTGCCCCCACCTCCCACTGCCCCCACCTCCCACTGCCCCCACCTCCCACTGCCCCCACCTCCCACTGCCCCCACCTCCCACTGCCCCCACCTCCCACTGCCCCCACCTCCCACTGCCCCCACCTCCCACTGCCCCCACCTCCCACTGCCCCCACCTCCCACTGCCCCCACCTCCCACTGCCCCCACCTCCCACTGCCCCCACCTCCCACTGCCCCCACCTCCCACTGCCCCCACCTCCCACTGCCCCCACCCTCCCACTGCCCCCACCTCCCACTGCCCCCACCTCCCACTGCCCCCACCTCCCACTGCCCCCACCTCCCACTGCCCCCACCTCCCACTGCCCCCACCTCCCACTGCCCCCACCTCCCACTGCCCCCACCTCCCACTGCCCCCACCTCCCACTGCCCCCACCTCCCACTGCCCCCACCTCCCACTGCCCCCACCTCCCACTGCCCCCACCTCCACTGCCCCCACCTCCCACTGCCCCCACCTCCCACTGCCCCCACCTCCCACTGCCCCCACCTCCCACTGCCCCCACCTCCCACTGCCCCCACCTCCCACTGCCCCCACCTCCCACTGCCCCCACCTCCCACTGCCCCCACCTCCCACTGCCCCCACCTCCCACTGCCCCCACCTCCCACTGCCCCCACCTCCCACTGCCCCCACCTCCCACTGCCCCCACCTCCCACTGCCCCCACCTCCCACTGCCCCCACCTCCCACTGCCCCCACCTCCCACTGCCCCCACCTCCCACTGCCCCCACCTCCCACTGCCCCCACCTCCCACTGCCCCCACCTCCCACTGCCCCCCCCACCTCCCACTGCCCCCACCTCCCACTGCCCCCACCTCCCACTGCCCCCACCTCCCACTGCCCCCACCTCCCACTGCCCCCACCTCCCACTGCCCCCACCTCCCACTGCCCCCACCTCCCACTGCCCCCACCTCCCACTGCCCCCACCTCCCACTGCCCCACCTCCCACTGCCCCCACCTCCCACTGCCCCCACCTCCCACTGCCCCCACCTCCCACTGCCCCCACCTCCCACTGCCCCCACCTCCCACTGCCCCCACCTCCCACTGCCCCCACCTCCCACTGCCCCCACCTCCCACTGCCCCCACCTCCCACTGCCCCCACCTCCCACTGCCCCCACCTCCCACTGCCCCCACCTCCCACTGCCCCCACCTCCACTGCCCCACCTCCCACTGCCCCCACCTCCCACTGCCCCCACCTCCCACTGCCCCCACCTCCCACTGCCCCCACCTCCCACTGCCCCCACCTCCCACTGCCCCCACCTCCCACTGCCCCCACCTCCCACTGCCCCCACCTCCCACTGCCCCCACCTCCCACTGCCCCCACCTCCCACTGCCCCCACCTCCCACTGCCCCCCACCTCCCACTGCCCCCACCTCCCACTGCCCCCACCTCCCACTGCCCCCACCTCCCACTGCCCCCACCTCCCACTGCCCCCACCTCCCACTGCCCCCACCTCCCACTGCCCCCACCTCCCACTGCCCCCACCTCCCACTGCCCCCACCTCCCACTGCCCCCACCTCCCACTGCCCCCACCTCCCACTGCCCCCACCTCCACACTGCCCCCCCTCCCACTGCCCCACCTCCCACTGCCCCCACCTCCCACTGCCCCCACCTCCCACTGCCCCCACCTCCCACTGCCCCCACCTCCCACTGCCCCCACCTCCCACTGCCCCACCTCCCACTGCCCCCACCTCCCACTGCCCCCACCTCCCACTGCCCCCACCTCCCACTGCCCCCACCTCCCACTGCCCCCACCTCCCACTGCCCCCACCTCCCACTGCCCCCACCTCCCACTGCCCCCACCTCCCACTGCCCCCACCTCCCACTGCCCCCACCTCCCACTGCCCCCACCTCCCACTGCCCCCACCTCCCACTGCCCCCACCTCCCACTGCCCCCACCTCCCACTGCCCCCACCTCCCACTGCCCCCACCTCCCACTGCCCCCACCTCCCACTGCCCCCACCTCCCACTGCCCCCACCTCCCACTGCCCCCACCTCCCACTGCCCCCACCTCCCACTGCCCCCACCTCCCACTGCCCCCACCTCCCACTGCCCCCACCTCCCACTGCCCCCACCTCCCACTGCCCCCACCTCCCACTGCCCCCACCTCCACTGCCCACCTCCCACTGCCCCCACCTCCCACTGCCCCCACCTCCCACTGCCCCCACCTCCCACTGCCCCCACCTCCCACTGCCCCCACCCTCCCACTGCCCCCAACCTCCCACTGCCCCCACCTCCCACTGCCCCCACCTCCCACTGCCCCCACCTCCCACTGCCCCCACCTCCCCACTGCCCCCACCTCCCACTGCCCCCACCTCCCACTGCCCCCACCTCCCACTGCCCCCACCTCCCACTGCCCCCACCTCCCACTGCCCCCACCTCCATCCCACCACTGCCCCCACCTCCCACTGCCCCCACCTCCCACTGCCCCCACCTCCCACTGCCCCCACCTCCCACTGCCCCCACCTCCCACTGCCCCCACCTCCCACTGCCCCCACCTCCCACTGCCCCCACCTCCCACTGCCCCCACCTCCCACTGCCCCCACCTCCCACTGCCCCCACCTCCCACTGCCCCCACCTCCCACTGCCCCCACCTCCCACTGCCCCCACCTCCCACTGCCCCCACCTCCCACTGCCCCCACCTCCCACTGCCCCCACCTCCCACTGCCCCCACCTCCCACTGCCCCCACCTCCCACTGCCCCCACCTCCCACTGCCCCCACCTCCCACTGCCCCACCTCCCACTGCCCCCACCTCCACTGCCCCCACCTCCCACTGCCCCCACCTCCCACTGCCCCCACCTCCCACTGCCCCCACCTCCCACTGCCCCCACCTCCCACTGCCCCCACCTCCCACTGCCCCCACCTCCCACTGCCCCCACCTCCCACTGCCCCAACCTCCATGCCATCCACTGCCCCCACCTCCCACTGCCCCCACCTCCCACTGCCCCCACCTCCCACTGCCCCCACCTCCCACTGCCCCCACCTCCCACTGCCCCCACCTCCCACTGCCCCCACCTCCCACTGCCCCCACCTCCCACTGCCCCCACCTCCCACTGCCCCCACCTCCCACTGCCCCCACCTCCCACTGCCCCCACCTCCCACTGCCCCCACCTCCCACTGCCCCCACCTCCCACTGCCCCCACCTCCCACTGCCCCCACCTCCCACTGCCCCCACCTCCCACTGCCCCCACCTCCCACTGCCCCCACCTCCCACTGCCCCCACCTCCCACTGCCCCCACCTCCCACTGCCCCCACCTCCCACTGCCCCCACCTCCCACTGCCCCCACCTCCCACTGCCCCCACCTCCCACTGCCCCCACCTCCCACTGCCCCCACCTCCCACTGCCCCCACCTCCCACTGCCCCCACCTCCCACTGCCCCCACCTCCCACTGCCCCCACCTCCCACTGCCCCCACCTCCCACTGCCCCCACCTCCCACTGCCCCCACCTCCCACTGCCCCCACCTCCCACTGCCCCCACCTCCCACTGCCCCCACCTCCCACTGCCCCCACCTCCCACTGCCCCCACCTCCCACTGCCCCCACCTCCCACTGCCCCCACCTCCCACTGCCCCCACCTCCCACTGCCCCACCTCCCACTGCCCCACCTCCCACTGCCCCCACCTCCCACTGCCCCCACCCCACATTCAACTACCTACTTTCCCTGGCCCCTCTCCCTGCCCCATATCCATCCACCTACTTACCTCCTCCCCCTCCCCCCTGCCCCCTCCTCCTCCCCGCATCCACCTGACCCCTCCCCCTCCCCGCATCCACATGCCTCTCCCATAGAATTAGAGAATCATAGAAACCAGGGCCAGTGGTTTTAGCTGGGGGAAGGGTAATTATGAGGCTATTAGGAGAGAATTAGGAAACATAGGTTGGACTAGGAGATTACAGGGACTGGGAACGTCCGACATGTGGAGTTTTTTCAAGGAGCAGCTACTGCGAGTCTGTGATAGGTATGTCCCTGTCAGGCAAGGAGGAATTGGTAGGGCTAGGGAACCGTGGTGCACCAAAAAAGTTTCTTTGTTGGTTAAAAAGAAAAAGGAGGCTTATGTTCGGATGAGACGTGAGCACTCGGGTAGTGCACTAGAAAGCTTTAGATTGGCTAAGAGGGAGTTGAAGAGCGAGCTTAGAAGGGCTAAAAGGGGACATGAGAAGACTTTGGCGGATAGGGTTAAAGAGAATCCTAAGGCGTTCTATAGGTATGTCAAGAACAGAAGGTTGGTTAGGGCAAGTTTAGGGCCAGTTATAGATGGCAGAGGGAAGTTATGTGTGGAACCGGAGGAGATTGGTGAAGCATTGAACCAATATTTCTCTTCGGTGTTCACGCAAGGGGACATGAATATAGCTGAGGAGGACACTGGGTTGCAAGGGAGTAGAATAGACAGTATTACAGTTGATAAGGAGGATGTGCAGGATATTCTGGAGGGTCTGAAAATAGATAAATCCCCTGGTCCGGATGGGATTTATCCAAGGATTCTCTGGGAGGCAAGAGAAGTGATTGCAGAGCCTCTGGCTCTGATCTTCAGGTCGTCGTTGGCCTCTGGTATAGTACCAGAAGATTGGAGGTTAGCGAATGTTGTCCCATTGTTTAAGAAGGGGAACAGAGACTTCCCCGGGAATTATAGACCGGTGAGTCTCACTTCTGTTGTCGGCAAGATGTTGGAAAAAATTATAAGGGATAGGATTTATAGTTATTTGGAGAGTAATGAATTGATAGGTGATAGTCAGCATGGTTTTGTGGCAGGTAGGTCGTGCCTTACTAACCTTATTGAGTTTTTTGAGAAAGTGACCAAGGAGGTGGATGGGGGCAAGGCAGTGGACGTGGTATATATGGATTTTAGTAAGGCGTTTGATAAGGTTCACCATGGTAGGCTTCTGCAGAAAATGCAGATGTATGGGATTGGGGGTGATCTAGGAAATTGGATCAGGAATTGGCTAGCGGATAGGAAACAGAGGGTGGTGGTTGATAGTAAATATTCATCATGGAGTGCGGTTACAAGTGGTGTACCTCAGGGATCTGTTTTGGGGCCACTGCTGTTTGTAATATTTATTAATGATCTGGATGAGGGTATAGTTGGGTGGATTAGCAAATTTGCTGATGACACCAAAGTCGGTGGTGTGGTAGACAGTGAGGAAGGGTGTCGTAGTTTGCAGGAAGACTTAGACAGGTTGCAAAGTTGGGCCGAGAGGTGGCGGATGGAGTTTAATGCGGAGAAGTGTGAGGTAATTCACTTTGGTAGGAATAACAGATGTGTTGAGTATAGGGCTAACGGGAGGACTTTGAATAGTGTGGAGGAGCAGAGGGATCTAGGTGTATGTGTGCATAGATCCCTGAAAGTTGGGAATCAAGTAGATAAGGTTGTTAAGAAGGCATATGGTGTCTTGGCGTTTATTGGTAGGGGGATTGAATTTAGGAGTCGTAGCGTTATGTTGCAACTGTACACAACTCTGGTGCGGCCGCACTTGGAGTACTGTGTGCAGTTCTGGTCCCCACATTACAGGAAGGATGTGGAGGCTTTGGAGAGGGTGCAGAGGAGGTTTACCAGGATGTTGCCTGGTATGGAGGGGAGATCCTATGAGGAGAGGCTGAGGGATTTGGGATTGTTTTCGCTGGAAAGGCGGCGGCTAAGAGGGGATCTTATTGAAACATATAAGATGATTAGAGGTTTAGATAGGGTGGATAGTGATAGCCTTTTTCCTCTGATGGAGAAATCCAGCACGAGGGGGCATGGCTTTAAATTGAGGGGGGGTAGTTATAGAACCGATGTCAGGGGTAGGTTCTTTACCCAGAGGGTGGTGAGGGATTGGAATGCCCTGCCAGCATCAGTAGTAAATGCGCCTAGTTTGGGGGCGTTTAAGAGATCCGTAGATAGGTTCATGGATGAAAAGAAATTGGTTTAGGTTGGAGGGTCACAGTTTTTTTTTAACTGGTCGGTGCAACATCGTGGGCCGAAGGGCCTGTTCTGCGCTGTAATGTTCTATGTTCTATGTTCTATGCTCTAACCCTACAGTGCAGAAGGAGGCCATTCGGTCCATCGGGTCTGCACCGACCACAATCCCACCCAGGCCCTACCCCCACATATTTACCCGCTAATCCCTCTAACCTACACATTTTAGGATTCTAAGGGGCAATTTTTAACCTGGCCAATCAACCTAACCCGCACATCTTTGGACTCCCCACATCTACCTCCCCGCGCCCAGCGGCCCCCTCCCCCTCCCCGCGCCCAGCGGCCCCCTCCCCCTCCCGCGCCCAGCGGCCCCCTCCCCCTCCCCGCGCCCAGCGGCCCCCTCCCCCTCCCCGCGCCCAGCGGCCCCCTCCCCGTGCCCAGCGGCCCCCTCCCCGCGCCCAGCGTCCCCCTCCCCCTCCCCACGCCCAGCGGCCCCCTCCCCCTCCCCACGCCCAGCGGCCCCCTCCCCCTCCCCGCACCCAGCGGCCCCCTCCCCGCGCCCACCGGCCCCCTGCCCCTCCCCGCGGCCCCCTGCCCCTCCCCACGCCCACCGGCCCCCTCCCCCTCCCCGCGCCCACCGGCCCCCTCCCCGCGCCCACCGGCCCCCTCCCCCTCCCCGCGCCCACCGGCCCCCTCCCCCTCCCCGCGCCCACCGGCCCCTCCCCCTCCCCGCACCCACCGGCCCCCTCCCCGTGCCCACCGGCCCCCTCCCCCTCCCCGTGCCCACCGGCCCCCTCCCCCTCCCCGCGCCCACCGGCCCCCTCCCCCTCCCCGTGCCCACCGGCCCCCTCTCCGCGCCCACCGGCCCCCTCCCCCTCCCCGCGCCCACCGGCCCCCTCCCCGCGCCCACCGGCCCCCTCCCCGCGGCCCCCTCCCCGCGCCCACCGGCCCCCTCCCCCTCCCGGCGCCCTCCGGCCCCCTCCCCCTCCCAGCGCCCAACGGCCCCCTCCCCCTCCCTGCGCCCACCGGCCCCCTCCCCACGCCCACCGGCCCCCTCCCCCCCCTCCCAGCGCCCACCGGCCCCCTCCCCCTCCCAGCGCCCACCGGCCCCCTCCCCCTCCCAGCGCCCACCGGCCCCCTCCCCCTCCCAGCGCCCACCGGCCCCCTCCCCCTCCCCGCTCACACCGGCCCCCTCCCCGCGCCCACCGCCCCCCCCCCCCCCCCCGGCCGGCACCTCCCCTTCCCCACACCCACCTGCCCCCTCCCCGTCCCCTCCCCACACCCACCCGGCCCCTCCCCGCCCCCTCCCCACACCCACCAGGCCCCTCCCCACCCCCTCCCCACACCCACCAGGCCCCTCCCCACCCCCTCCCCACACCCACCAGGCCCCTCCCCACACCCACCCAGCCCCTCCCCCTCCACATCCACCCGCCCCCTCCCCCCTCCCCAAATCCACCCGCCCCCTCCCCACATCCACCCTCCCCCTTCCCCTCCCCACATCCACCCACCTGCGTTGAGGAGCGTGATCAGGAGTGGGTTTGGGGTGTCCTCTGAGACCTGTATGTTTGACCGAGGTCAGGAGGAGGGAGCCTTTGCATTCCATCCACAGCACAAAGATGCCATATCCTATCGTCTTCCCACCCATATTTTCCCTTCACCTTGCACTGTCCACCCGGATTTCTCCCCTTTCTGCTCGCCTGGCCCCAGTGAGACTTCCCTTCAAGTTTGGCACACTGCAATTCCTGCAGTGGCCACTGTTCCTGGTGGTGCTGTGACCTGATGAAGGAGCAGCGCTCCGAAAGGCTTTTTGCTACCAAATAAACCTGTTGGACTTTAACCTGGTGTTGTGAGACTTCTTACGGTGCTGTTAGGACAGACAGTTGCGATCTATTTATTTAGCCAGCAATTCTTGAGATGGGAATTCCTTCCTGATGGACACAAGGGGCCTACTTCAATTGATGGGGGTGGACTCACCCCTGATGTTTATGCGAGAGGAGGTGGGAACCATGCCCCCGTGTGAAATCTATCCCAATGGTTCTCTATCCCAATGGTTCATGTCTTTCTCTGTGCTGTTTCTAGTGGTGTTGTGAGACTTCTTAATGTGTTTACCCCAGTCCAACGCCAGCATCTCCACATCCTGTTTCTAGTGATCAGGGTGGTGAATGAGAATGATGATCCATGTTCCCAGCTCTCCTGAAGCATCTATTTATCCTTTGCCTGACCAATATGTGCTCCCATTGCCTCATTGACTGCTAAACCATCCACACATTGATCTATACTGCCTTGATTAGCAAAATCTTGATTTTTAAATTCTCACCCGGGTTTTCAAATAACACTCCCCTCCTCATCTAAACTTCTACCCCCACCCCACCCCACTCATGTAGAACAGTTTCCCACTGAGTACAGAGTGAGTACATTGCATGGCCACCAGCCGAGGACTCTTGTCGTCTTTCTGGACTTGAAAAACTTGGACAGGTACATGGATGATAGGGGTGTGGAGGGATATGGTCCAGGTGCAGGTCAGAGGGACTAGGCACAAAAATGGTTCGGCACAGGCAAGAAGGGCCAGAAGGCCTGTTTCTGTGCTGTAATGTTCTATGGTTGTATGGACAGTGGTGGGACATACGTATAAATTGCAGTGTACAGTGGAACCATGCCAATGCCTAAGATGATTTGGTATAAGGATCCTCCCTGGGTTTAATTGCTGCCTCCCTCCCCACTCATCCAGGAACCCACCTCCATCGGATTTTGTCAATGCGACAATTTGCTCGACCCTCCTCCCGCTGGCCCCCCCGCTCGCCTCCCCCGCCGCCCTCCCCGCTCGCCCTCCCCTCCTCCCCGCTCGCCCTCCCCTCCTCCCCCGCCGCCTCCCCTCCTCCCCCGCTCGCCCTCCCCTCCTCCCCCGCTCGCCCTCCCCTCCTCCCCCGCCCTCCCTTCCTCCCCCGCTCGCCCTCCCCTCCTCCCCCTCCGCCCTCTCCCCTCCTCCCCCGCTCGCCCTCCCCTCCTCCCCCGCTCGCCCTCCCCTCCTCCCCCGCTCGCCCTCCCCTCCTCCCCCGCTCGCCCTCCCCTCCCCCCCCGCTCGCCCTCCCCTCCCCCCCCGCTCGCCCTCCCCTCCTCCCCCGCTCGCCCTCCCCCTCCTCCCTCACAGGCATGTCATGTGTTGATGAGTTGCTGACTCCAGTTGGAGGCTCTGACTGACTCTGTCTTGTTTGCTAGGCCTCCAGCCTGTGTTTTGGAATAGGGTGGATGTGGCACAGTGGCTGAAGTGGGCAGAGCAGGAATACTCCCTGCGACCAATGGAAAGTGACATGTTTGAGATGAATGGTAAAGCTTTGTGCTTGCTCACCAAAGAGGATTTTCGATATCGCTGCCCTCATTCAGGTAAGGAGCTCTCCCTCCAGTGGAACGGCAATAATCATGGGGGACTTCAACCTGCATATTGATTGGCTGACTCAAGTTGGAAGGGGTGGGATGGCGGCAGAGTTCTTAGAATGCTGTCGGGATAGTTACCTTGAACAGTATGTTACAGAACCGACGAGGAACGAGTTATCTTAGATCTGCTAATGTGTAACGAGGTAGGTAGAATTAAGGATGTTCTTGTGAAGGACCCTCTTGGGTCAAGTGATCACAATATGGTCGAATTTCTGATACAAATGGAAGAGGAGACAGTAGGGTCCATACCAGTGTCCTCTGTTTGAACAGAGGGAAGTACGATAGGATGAGGGCTGAATTGGCTAAGGTGGACTGGGAGAGCAGACTGGTAGGTAGGACAGCTGAGGATCAGTGGAGGATTTTTAAGGAGATCCTTTTCAGTACTCAGCAACAATATATTCCGGTGATAAAGAAGGACCGTAAGAAACCAGCCGTGGATAACGAAGGAAATTAAGGAGAGTATTAAATTAAGAGACGAGTGCTTACAGAGTGGCCAAAAATAGTGGAGAATCGGAGATTGGGAAAACTTTAAGAGACAACAAAGAACAACTAAGAAAGCGATAAAGAAAGGAAAGATAGGTTATGAAGCTAGGCTAGCCCTAAATATAAAAAATGATAGTAAAAGCTTTTACAAATATACAAAAAGGAATAGAGTGGCAAGAGTGAATGTTGGACCCTTGGAGGACGAGAGGGGGGATTTAATAGTGGGAAATTGAGGAAATGGCTGAAACTTTAAACTAAGTTTTTTGTGTCGGTCTTCACGGTGGAAGATACAAATAGTTTACCGAATATTAATGATAGAGGGTTGGTAGGAGGGGAGGTACTCAATACAATTAAAGTTACCAGGGAGGCAGTGGCTTGGTAGACTAACGGGACTGAAGGTGGACAAGTCCCCGGGCCCCGGATGGAATGCATCCCAGGGTACTGAAAGAAATGTCAGAGGTAATAGCGGATGCATTAGTGGTTATTTATCAAAATTCATTGGATTCTGGGGTAGTGCCGGCGGATTGGAAAACGGCTAATGTTACGCCGCTGTTTAAAAAAGGAAATAGACAAAAGGCGGGTAACTACAGGCCGGTTTAGCTGAACGTCTGTAGTTGGGAAAATGCTGGAATCCATCATTAAAGAAGAAATAGCGGGCCATCTGGATAAGAATGGTTCGATTAAGCAGACGCAGCATGGATTCATGAGGGGAAAGTCGTGCTTGACGAACTTGTTGGATTTTTATGAAGATGTGACTAGTGCGGTTGACGGAGGGGAACCGGTGGATGCGGTGTTTTTGGATTTCCAAAAGGCGTTTGATAAGGTGCCTCACAAAAGGTTGCTGAAGAAGATGTGGGTCACACGGAGTTGGGGTAGGGTGTTAGCGTGGATTGGGGAATTGGCTATCCGACAGGAAGCAGAGAGTCGGAATAAATGGGTGCTTTTCTGGTTGGCAGATGGTAACTAGTGGCGTGCCGCAGGGATCGGTACTGGGGCCTCAACTATTTACCATTTACATAGACCGATCTGGAGGAGGGGACTAAGTGTAGGGTAACAAAGTTTGCAGACGACACAAAGATAAATGGAAAAGTGAATCGTGTGGAGGGCGTAGAATGTCTGCAGAGAGATTTGGACAGGCTGAGTGAGTGGGCGAGGATCTGGCAGATGGAGTATAGTGTTAACAAATGCGAGGTTATTCACTTTGGAGGAAATAATAGCAAATTGGATTATTATCTAAATGGAAAGAAATTACAACATGCTACTGTGCAAAGGGACCTGGGGGCCCTTGTGCATGAGACGCAAAAACCCAGTCTGCAGGTACAACAGGTGATCAAGTAGGCATATGGGATGTTGGCCTATATCGCAAGGGGGATAGAATATAAAAGCAGAGATGTCTTGCTGCATCTGTACAGGGCATTGGTGAGGCCGCAGCTGGAATACTGTGTGCAGTATTGGTCCCCTGATTTGCGGAAGGATATATTGGCCTTGGAGGGAGTTGCAGAGAAAGTTCACCAGGTTGATACCAGAGATGAGGGGTGTTGATTATGAGGAGAGACTGAGCAGATTGGGTTTGTACTCGTTGGAATTTAGAAGGCTGAGGGGGGATCTTATAGAGACCTATAAGATAATGAAGGGGCTGATAGGGTAGAGGTGGAGAGATTCTTTCCACTTAGAAAGGAAACTAGAACGAGAGGCACAGCCTCAAAATAAAGGGGGGTCAGTTTAGGACAGAGTTGAGGAGGAACTTCTTCTCTCAGAGGGTGGTGAATCTCTGGAATTCTCTGCCCACTGAAGTGGTGGAGGCTACCTCGTTGAATATGTTTAAATCACGGATAGATGGATTCCTGATCGGTAAGGGAATTAGGGGTTATTGGGATCAGGCAGGTAAGTGGTACTGATCCACTTCAGATCAGCCATGATCTTATTGAATGGCGGGGCAGGCTCGAGGGGCTAGATGGCCTACTCCTGCTCCTATTTCTTATGTTCTTATGTTGTGCCAGGAAATTCTGACAGCTGTGACCAGGACCAGGGGCACAATGAGGGGAGTCAAAAACTGAGTGTGGGGGTTGGATAGAGTAGTGTTGGGGGAGGCAATTTGAGCCCAGGTCTTTTAAATCCATTGTTCATTTGCTGAGGACACAATGAGTCTGGACTCAGTCTGTACATTCAACCAGGGTTCTTCCCAGAGGAAATGCACAGACTGGGCCAGTTTCTCCCAACACCCAACATGAACAGTGATTATTCTCTTGTGAAGAAATTCCTAATACTTCTACAATTGTGAATCTTCTCCTCAACTTAAAGCATCTGCTTGTATCTCGCATGATTCAATATTAACAGTTAGAAATCGGGGCTTTAAGGGAAGTGCAGATTTGGGAAGGGCCCGGTACCAACGTGTTTGGCACTTCCACCAGCTGTCTGTGCCTGCACCCCGCCATCTCCCCCTTCTTCCTGCGACCCACCCCGCTCCCCCCGCCCATTGTCATATTTTGTTCTATAATGTGACTGAGATACTTCAGTAAATGTAAATATTGTAAACGTACTGTTGGCGATGCTTGTTCCCTACCTGTTTCCTCAGGAGATGTTCTGTACGAGTTACTGCACCACATCCTGAAGCAGAGAGAATCTCCCATTTGGTATCCGCCCTTCCTCCAGCCAGTGGCTGCTCCGCATAATCCACCTGAAGTCATCCTTCACAATCACCTGGAAGGTTAGTCATTCCTGGCTCCAATTATTCACCACATTCCCGTGAGGGTGAGTTTGTGGGGGGGACGTGAGGGTGGGTTTGTGGGGGGCGGGGGGAGGTGAGGGTGGGTTTGTGGGGGGGGACGTGAGGATGGGTTTGTGGGAGGGGAGGTGAGGGTGGGTTTGTGGGAGGGGAGGTGAGGGTGGGTTTGTGGGAGGGGAGGTGAGGGTGGGTTTGTGGGGGGCGGGGGAGGTGAGGGTGGGTTTGTGGGAGGGGAGGGTGGGTTTGTGGGGGGGACGGGAGGGTGGGTTTGTGGGGGGTGGGGGGAGGGTGGGTTTGTGGGGGTGAGGTGAGGGTGGGTTTGTGGGAGGGGAGGTGAGGGCGGGTTTGTGGGGGGGGACGGGGGGGGTGGAGGTGAGGGTGTGTTTGTGGGGGGGGACGGGGGGGGGAGGTGAGGGTGGGTTTGTGGGAGGGGAGGTGAGGGTGGGTTTGTGGGAGGGGAGGGTGGGTTTGTGGGAGGGGAGGTGAGGGTGGGTTTGTGGGGGGGGGGGAACGGGGGGGGAGGTGAGGATGTTTCTGTGGGGGACGGGGGACGGCGGGGGGGGGAGGTGAGGGTGTTTTTGTGGGGGGGGGAGGTGAGGGTGGGTTTGTGGGGGGGGACGGGGGGGGAGGTGAGGGTGTTTCGGCGGGGGGGGAGGTGAGGGCGGGTTTGTGGGGGGGGACGGGGGGGGTGGAGGTGAGGGTGTGTTTGTGGGGGGGGGGACGGGGGGGAGGTGAGGGTGGGTTTGTGGGAGGGGAGGTGAGGGTGGGTTTGTGGGAGGGGACGTGAGGTTGGGTTTGTGGGGGGGGGGACGGCGGGGGGGTGGAGGTGAGGGGGGGTTTGTGGGAGGGGAGGTGAGGGGGGGTTTGTGGGAGGGGAGGTGAGGGGGGGTTTGTGGGAGGGGAGGTGAGGGGGGGTTTGTGGGAGGGGAGGTGAGGGTGGGTTTGTGGGAGGGGAGGTGAGGGTGTTTTTGTGGGGGGGGAGGTGAGGGTGGGTTTGTGGGGGGGGGGGGGGGGGGCGGCGGGGGGGGAGGTGAGGTTGGGTTTGGATGTTCTAGAATAGACAGTATTACAGTTGATAAGGAGGATGTGCAGGATATTCTGGAGGGTCTGAAAATAGATAAATCCCCTGGTCCGGATGGGATTTATCCAAGGATTCTCTGGGAGGCAAGAGAAGTGATTGCAGAGCCTCTGGCTCTGATCTTCAGGTCGTCGTTGGCCTCTGGTATAGTACCAGAAGATTGGAGGTTAGCGAATGTTGTCCCATTGTTTAAGAAGGGGAACAGAGACTTCCCCGGGAATTATAGACCGGTGAGTCTCACTTCTGTTGTCGGCAAGATGTTGGAAAAAATTATAAGGGATAGGATTTATAGTTATTTGGAGAGTAATGAATTGATAGGTGATAGTCAGCATGGTTTTGTGGCAGGTAGGTCGTGCCTTACTAACCTTATTGAGTTTTTTGAGAAAGTGACCAAGGAGGTGGATGGGGGCAAGGCAGTGGACGTGGTATATATGGATTTTAGTAAGGCGTTTGATAAGGTTCACCATGGTAGGCTTCTGCAGAAAATGCAGATGTATGGGATTGGGGGTGATCTAGGAAATTGGATCAGGAATTGGCTAGCGGATAGGAAACAGAGGGTGGTGGTTGATAGTAAATATTCATCATGGAGTGCGGTTACAAGTGGTGTACCTCAGGGATCTGTTTTGGGGCCACTGCTGTTTGTAATATTTATTAATGATCTGGATGAGGGTATAGTTGGGTGGATTAGCAAATTTGCTGATGACACCAAAGTCGGTGGTGTGGTAGACAGTGAGGAAGGGTGTCGTAGTTTGCAGGAAGACTTAGACAGGTTGCAAAGTTGGGCCGAGAGGTGGCGGATGGAGTTTAATGCGGAGAAGTGTGAGGTAATTCACTTTGGTAGGAATAACAGATGTGTTGAGTATAGGGCTAACGGGAGGACTTTGAATAGTGTGGAGGAGCAGAGGGATCTAGGTGTATGTGTGCATAGATCCCTGAAAGTTGGGAATCAAGTAGATAAGGTTGTTAAGAAGGCATATGGTGTCTTGGCGTTTATTGGTAGGGGGATTGAATTTAGGAGTCGTAGCGTTATGTTGCAACTGTACACAACTCTGGTGCGGCCGCACTTGGAGTACTGTGTGCAGTTCTGGTCCCCACATTACAGGAAGGATGTGGAGGCTTTGGAGAGGGTGCAGAGGAGGTTTACCAGGATGTTGCCTGGTATGGAGGGGAGATCCTATGAGGAGAGGCTGAGGGATTTGGGATTGTTTTCGCTGGAAAGGCGGCGGCTAAGAGGGGATCTTATTGAAACATATAAGATGATTAGAGGTTTAGATAGGGTGGATAGTGATAGCCTTTTTCCTCTGATGGAGAAATCCAGCACGAGGGGGCATGGCTTTAAATTGAGGGGGGGTAGTTATAGAACCGATGTCAGGGGTAGGTTCTTTACCCAGAGGGTGGTGAGGGATTGGAATGCCCTGCCAGCATCAGTAGTAAATGCGCCTAGTTTGGGGGCGTTTAAGAGATCCGTAGATAGGTTCATGGACGAAAAGAAATTGGTTTAGGTTGGAGGGTCACAGTTTTTTTTTAACTGGTCGGTGCAACATCGTGGGCCGAAGGGCCTGTTCTGCGCTGTAATGTTCTATGTTCTATGTTCTAAGCTGGGTGAATTTTATGTTTAGCACCTCACTCTCTCTTTCTGTCCCAGACTTGCTGCACAGAAATGTGCGCCCTTCGGAGCAGATCAGTCATCGCATTCAGCCTTCGCTGGAACCACTGCAGCGGTTGCTTCGCTCCCCAGGTGAGAACCAGCACCGCTTGTCTCCGGAAAGTGAACGAGAAAACTCCCAGAGCCTTATGCAGCCATCCGAGAGGAATCAGACCCCCAGGTCTCAGGCGGAGAATACACACAGCTCCTCACCTGATATCGAACAAAGACTATCCATTTCTCCGGTTGATGAGAACCATTGTCCATCAGGCACTGAGAACATAGCTCACCGGACAAATGGTTCACCACAGGATACCTCCCGAGTCATCCAGTTAATAAATACTTCCATGATGAACCCACTGATATTGAACAGACCCAGGATGACAGAACAGAATCCGCACAAGGATAAGCCTTTAAACCTCTCCCGGGAGGAACTATTATATCGGAATCATCTGATCGTCCCCATAGCAGCCCAGGAGGAACCTCTGACACCCATTGGGAGAATTGCAGGTAGGGAACAGTATCCAACCTTGACTGGGAGCAGGTTGGGGTGGTAAGGTTGAATACAGTGGCTCAGCTCACTGAGTCCAGGCTCTTGCTGCAGCTGAAGAGTGTAACCAAGGGCTCCTGTGAAGTGGACTGTTCCTGGTCATGGGTAAGTAGCTGGGTGCCACTGGGCTCTGAGCTTGGGAGAGGGTTCAGAGACTCAGAGTCTGTCCTAAAGCAGCATCAATGGCGGGCAATTTATAGTGTAAGTGATGGGCACTCAGTGGGAGGGGGTTTGCCAGGGTCTTGTTCAGTCTTGTACAAGTGGCCAGCTGGAATGTGAGAGGAAGTAAGTTAATTCAGCAATGGCATTCAACACAGACCTTCACTCAGACCATGGGAAAGCAGAAAACCTGTCCAAATAACCCCAGCAATAACCCTGATATTCAGGAGAGAGTGTACAGAGACAGCCAGCATGGAGAGATTGGGAGGAGAAAGTGTCCCTCCCAGCTGGAATGCTGAATCTAGGAGGTGGTTCCAAAGGGAACATTCAGCTCCATATTACTGGGCCTTTCTGTGGGAAAGTCCTTCAGGCTGAACATGGGGGATAGAAAACTATTCCCCCTGCCATTGGAGGTGTGAAGTAACAACTCACAGTTTAGACCCAGGCACTGGAGATGGTCTGTTCCTGCAGGCCCAAGGTCATGAAATGTGAATGCAAGCAGGCTTTTTCCGCTGAGGCTAGGGGAGAAAAAAACCAGAGGGCATGGGTTAAGGGTGAAAGGAGAAAAGTTTAAAGGGAATATTAGGGGGGGCTTCTTCACGCAGAGAGTGGTGGGAGTGTGGAATGAGCTGCCGGATAAAGTGGTAAATGCGGGGTCACTTTTAACATTTAAGAAAAACTTGGATGGGTTCATGGATGAGAGGGGTGTGGAGGGATATGGTCCAAGTGCAGGTCAGTGGGACTAGGCATAAAATGGTTCGGCACAGACAAGAAGGGCCAAAAGGCCTGTTTCTGAGCTGTAATTTTCTATGGTTCTATGGTTCTATGAAAGGGAGAAGAGATAGCCCGGGAAATTATAGACCAGTGAGTCTAACCTCAGTGATTGGTAAGTTGATGGAGAAGATCCTGAGCGGCAGGATTTATGAACATCTGGAGAGGAATAGTATGATCAGAAATAGCCAGCACGGCTTTGTCCAAGGCAGATCATGCCTTACGAGCCAAATTGAATTTTTTGAAGACGTAACTAGACACATAGACGAGGGAAGAGCGATAGATGTAGTTTATATGGATTTCAGCAAGGCATTTGATAAGGTGCCCCATGCTAGGCTTATTGAGAAAGTGAAGGGGCATGGGATACAAGGGGACATTGCTTTGTGGATTGAGAACTGGCTTGCCCACAGAAGGCAAAGAGTGGTTGTAGATGGGTCTTTTTCAGCATGGAGGTGGGTCACCAGTGAAGTGCCCCAGGGATCTGTTCTGGGACCCTTGCTCTTTGTGATTTTTATAAATGACCTGGATGAGGAAGTGGAAGGATGGGTTGGCAAGTTTGCTGATGACACAAAGGTTGGTGGTGTTGTGGATAGTGTAGAGGGATGTCAGCAGTTGCAACGAGACATAGATAAGTTGCAAGACTGGGCGGAGAAGTGGCAGATGGACTTCAACCCAGATAAGTATGTGGTGGTTCATTTTGGCAGGTCGAATAGGATGAAAGAATATAATATTAAGGGTAAGATGCTTGGCAGTGTGGAAGATCAGAAGGATCTTGGGGTCCGGGTTCATTGGATGCTCAAAGCAGCGTCGCAGGTAGAGGCTGTGGTTAAGGCGGCGTATGAAATACTGGCCTTCATCAATAGAGGGATTGAGTTTAGAAATCGGGAGATAATGCTGCAGCTGTATAAGACCCTGATCGGACCCCACCTGGAGTACTGTGCCCAGCTCTGGTCGCCTCATTACAGAAAGGATGTGGAAGCCATAGAAAGGGTGCAGAGGAGATTTTCAAGGATGTTGCCTGGATTAGGTGGCATGCCTTATGAGGATAGGTTGAGAGAGCTAGGTCTTTTCTCCTTGGAGAGGCGAAGGATGAGAGTTAACCTGATAGAGGTGTATAAGATGTTGAGAGGTATTGAGAGAATGGATTCTCAGCGGCTTTTACCCAGGGCTGGAATGGTTGCCACAAGAGGTCACAGGTTTAGGGTGCTGGGGAGTAGGTACAGAGGAGATGTTAGGGGTAAGTTTTTTACTCAGAGGGTGGTGGGTGTGTGGAATCGACTGCCGGTAGTGGTGGTGGAGGCGGATTCGATAGGGTCTTTTAAGAGACTTTTGGATAAGTTCATGGAAGTTCGTAAGATAGAGGGTTATAGGTAAGCCTAGTAGGTAGGGACATGTTCGGCGCAACTTGAGGGCCGAAGGGCCTGTTTGTGCTGTAGCTTTTCTATGTTCTATGAGAAATTAAAACGGGGCAAGAACAAGGATTCCTGCAGAAAAATGAGAGTGCGGATTCACTAGCTCTCCCCACTCTCATTCCTCACCCACACCACTGGAATCTGGTTCTTGTTGTTTAATCTTTACTCAATATTACACTAGTGTTGCTGAGGATTCTGGGCTTCAGTAGGGAGCTGTGAAGAGACTAGCGACTATATCAGAGTGTGACAGAGACCGAGTGAGTAATAAATTTGGTTCACATGGGAATTCAGTGCATGGAGGAAAGAGGTATCGTATTCATAGGAATTATTCCAAATTAATAAAATGTGTAATCAAATTAAGTTGACTAAATAACATAAGTAACAGTGGTAGGGCAGGTATTATGTTGCAGCTGTGGAATGTGGGTACTTTGGATTCCAAGTCGATTCCTGACAAACATCTGCAGAAAGTGTAAGCAGTTGGAGGAATTCCAGATGAGGATCTAGAAGCTGAACTGCACACACTGTGCAACATAAGGGAGGGGGAGAAATACCTGGACACTTTGTTCGAGAAGGCCTCTTAGAATAGGGTCATTTTGGTCAGTGCAAGGGGCAGGAGGATGCAAATGTGACGAAAGTGAAGGGGTTGAGCAGACAGCAATGGAGGAGCCTGAGGAGGAGAGACACCATTCTCTGGAGTAAAGAGCAAGAGTCCAGATGGTTGTGTTGTCTGCCCAGTGCCAGGAACATCAGTTCATGGTTGACAAGGAACATGCAGTGGGAGGGGGAGGATCCAGTCATCATGGTCCTTGTAGTTACCAATGACATAGACAGGACAAGGAATGAGGTTTTGTACAGTCAGTATGAGAACCTTGGACCAAATTAAGAATCAATACGTCAAAAGTAATCTCTGGATTATTACCTAAGCCCTCTGCAAACTACAAAGGGTAAATACGATCAGAGAAATTAATGTTTAGCTCAAAGACTGGTGTGGGAAAAGTGGGTTTTGCTTTTCCCCCACCTCACCCTCCCCGCCCCCAAACAGTAACCACAATGTAGGACAAAGTAATAATATCAGGCGCTTGATAAAGGGATGGCAATTATCATGAGTGATTTTAATCGACATATACTGGAAAAATTGTAACCTGGATGAGTTCATAGAATGTTTTCAAGACAGCCCCTTAGAGTAGCACATTCTGGGACCAACCAGAGAGCATGTTATATTAGATTTGTATTGTGTAATGTGACAGGATTAATTAATGACCTCCGCGTAAAGACATATGTACTTAGCAGTGACCACAATATCATTGAACTTCGCATTCAGTTTGAAAGAAGAGTGACTCTAAGACTAGTATTTTCAACTTAAATAAGAGCAAATAAATGGACATGAAAGCTGAGCCAGCTGTAGTGGAGTGGAAAGCTGGAGGATAAATCAATAGAGAAGCAGTGACTGACATTTAAGGCAATATTTCTGAATGTGCAGAATAAGTATATTCCTACTATAAAGAAAAATACCAAGAGCAGGATCCACCATCTATGCTAAACTGAAGAAGTTAAGAAAAACATCAAACTTAAGGCAAAGGTGAGTGGCAGGTCAGATAATTGGTCAGAATGTAAAGAACAGAAGAGAATGAGCAAGGTGGTTGATGAGGAAAAATAAATTTAAAGTATGGGGGAAAGATAGCTAGAAAAGTAAAAATAGATAGCAAAAGTTTCTACAGGTATTTAAAAAGGAGAAAAAGTAACTTGGTCTTCTGGAGAGTGAGAATGGGGAATTAATATTTGATAATAAGGAAATAGCTGATCAAATGAACAAAAATTTTGCTTCTGTCTTCACAAAAGAAGATTAGAGGGATAGAAGGATGTGTAGGTTAGAGGGATTAGTGGGTAAATATGTGGGGGTGGGACCTGGGTGGGATTGTGGTCGGTGTAGACTCGATGGGCCCAATGGCCTCTTTCTGCACTGTAGGGTTCTATGAACTATCGAAGATACAAAAACAATTCTTGTAATAGCTGTAAATCAGGAGGTAGAATGGAGAGAGGAACACGATCTGCCTTTGACAAAGCCATGCTGAGTATTCTTGAGCATACTAAACTTCTCTAAGTGAGGAGGTGTGGGATAGAGGGAAAGTTGGCCGATTGGATAGGTAACTGGCTGTCTGATCGAAGACAGAGGGTGGTGGTCGATGGAAAATTTTCGGATTGGAGGCAGGTTGCTAGCGGAGTGCTGCAGGGATCAGTGCTTGGTCCTCTGCTCTTTGTGATTTTTATTAATGACTTAGAGGAGGGGGCTGAAGGGTGGATCAGTAAATTTGCTGATGACACCAAGATTGGTGGAGTAGTGGATGAGGTGGAGGGCTGTTGTAGGCTGCAAAGAGACATAGATAGGATGCAAAGCTGGGCTGAAAAATGGCAAATGGAGTTTAACCCTGATAAATGTGAGGTGATTCATTTTGGTAGGACAAATTTAAATGTGGATTACAGGGTCAAAGGTAGGGTTCTGAAGACTGTGGAGGAACAGAGAGATCTTGGGGTCCATATCCACAGATCTCTGAAGGTTGCCACTCAAGTGGATAGAGCTGTGAAGAAGGCCTATAGTGTGTTAGCTTTTATTAACAGGGGGTTTGAGTTTAAGAGCCGTGGGGTTGTGCTGCAACTGTACAGGACCTTGGTGAGACCACATTTGGAATATTGTGTGCAGTTCTGGTCACCTCACTATAAGAAGGATGTGGAAGCGCTGGAAAGAGTGCAGAGGAGATTTACCAGGATGCTGCCTGGTTTGGAGGGTAGGTCTTATGAGGAAAGGTTGAGGGAGCTAGGGCTGTTCTCTCTGGAGCGGAGGAGGCTGAGGGGAGACTTAATAGAGGTTTATCAAATGATGAAGGGGATAGATAGAGTGAACGTTCAAAGACTATTTCCTCGGGTGGATGGAGCTATTACACGGGGGCATAACTATAGGGTTCGTGGTGGGAGATACAGGAAGGATATCAGAGGTAGGTTCTTTACGTAGAGAGTGGTTGGGGTGTGGAATGGACTGCCTGCAGTGATAGTGGAGTCAGACACTTTAGGAACATTGAAGCGGTTATTGGATAGGCACATGGAGCACACCAGGATGATAGGGAGTGGGATAGCTTGATCTTGGTTTCAGATAAAGCTCGGCACAACATTGTGGGCCGAAGGGCCTGTTCTGTGCTGTACTGTTCTATGTTCAAAATGCTCATAAATCTTGTCCCTCAGGATCTTCTCCATCAGCTTACCAACCTCTGAGGTTAGACTCACCGGTCGGTAATTTCCTGGGCTATCCCTATTCCCCTTCTTGAAAATAGGAACCACATCCGCAATCCTCCAATCCTCCGGCACCTCTCCCGTCTCCATCGACGATGCAAGGGTCATCGCCAGAGGCTCTGCAATCTCTTCCCTTGCCTCCCACAGTAACCTGGGGTACATCCCATCCGGATGTGCGGGCTAGGTTGATTGGCTATGCTAAAATTGCCCCTTAGTGTCCTGAGATGTGTAGGTTAGAGGGATTAGCTGGTAAATATGTAGGGATATGGGGATAGGGCCTGGGTGGGATTGTGGTCAGTGTAGACTTGATGGGCCCAATTGCCTCTTTCTGCCCTGTAGGGTTCTATGAAGTATAGAAGATACAAAAACAATTCTTGTAATAGCTGTAAATCAGGAGGTAGAATGGAGAGAGGAACTTGGTCAAATTACAATCACTAGGGAAGTGGTACTGAGCAAACTGATGGAGCTGCGAACTGACAAGTCTCCGGGTCCTGATGGACTTCATCCTAGGATCTTAAAAGACGTGGCGAATGGGATAGTAGATGTGTTGGTGTTAATTTTCCAAAAGTCATTAAATTCTGGAAAGGTTCCATCAGCCTGGAAAGTAACAAATATAACCCCTCGATTCAAGAAGGGAGGCAGAAAACAGGAAATGATAGGCAGGTTAGCTTGACATCTGTTGTGGGGAAAGTGTTAGAATAGATCATTAAAGAGGTTATAACTGGGCATGTTGAAAAACGCAAAGTAATTGGGAAGAGTTAACATGGTTTTGTGAAAAGGAAATCATGCTTAATCAATTTATTGGATTTTTCTGAAGGAGTTACTGAAGTTCCTGAGTTACTGGAGATTTTCTGAAGGTATGCTGTGGAGCCTGGATTATACTTGGATTTCCAGAACACATTTGATAAGATGCCACATCAAATGTTATTGTAGAAAACAGAAGCTCATGCTGTAGGGGTAACATATTAGCCTGGATTGAAGATTGTCTGACTGGCAGAAAACAGCGTATGCATAAATAGGTCTTTGACTAAGTGGTAGGTGGCAGAATGTGAAGTGGAGTTCCGCATGGGTCTGTGCTGGAACTTCAACCACTTGCAATTGACTTAGATGAGGTGAATGAAGGCAGGTAAAATTTGCAGATGACACAAAAATACAAAGAGCAAAGAAAGAAACCTGAACAAAGAGCAATACAGGACAGGAACAGACCCTTCAGCCCAGAAAGCCTGTGCCAACTGACAGATGATGCCTTTCTAAAGACCTTTTGCCTCTATGCATTCCGCATCCCTCTATTCCCAGCCTATTCATGTATCTATCAGGATGTCTCTTAAATGTTGCTATTGTATCTGCTTCTACCACCTCTTCTGGCAGCGCATTCCAGGCGCTGAGCACCATCTGTGTAAAAAACTTGTCTCTCACATCTCCTTTAAACTTTCCCCCTTTTACCTTAAACCGATGTCCCCTAGTAATTGACATTTCCACCCTGGAAAAAAGAAAAATACCGAAGAAAGTATGTTGTGAAGAGGACATAAAGAGGATGGTTCACTTTGCCAGGAAGAATAAAAAAGTAAAAGTTTCTGAAGTTTAGTTATTAGTCACAAGTGAGCTTGCATTAACATGAAGTTACTGTGAAAATCCCCTAGTTGCTATATTCCGGCGCCTGTTTGGGTCAATGCACCTAACCAGCACGTCTTTCAGACTGTGGGAGGAAACTGAAGCACCGGAGGAAACCCACTCCGACACAAAGAACAATACAGCACAGGAACAGGCCCTTCGGCCCTCCAAGCCCGCGCCGCTCCCTGGTCCAATCTAGACCATCCTTTTGTATCCCTCCATTCCCACTCCATTCATGTGGCTATCTAGATAAGTCTTAAACGTTCCCAGTGTGCCCGCCTCCACCACCTTGCCTGGCAGCGCATTCCAGGCCCCCACCACCCTCTGTGTAAAATACGTCCTTCTGATATCCGTGTTAAACCTTCCCCCCCCCCCGCCCCTCACCTTGAACCTATGACCCCTCGTGAACGTCACCACCGACCTGGGAAAAAGTTTCCCACCGTTCACCCTATCTATGCCTTTCACAATTTTATACACCTCTATTAGGTCACCCCTCATCCTCCGTCTTTCCAGTGAGAACAACCCCAGTTTACCCAATCTCTCCTCATAACTAAGCCCTTCCATACCAGGCAACATCCTGGTAAACCTCCTCTGCACTCTCTCTAAAGCCTCCACGTCCTTCTGATAGTGTGGCGACCAGAACTGGGCGCAGTATTCCAAATGCGGCCGAACCAATGTTCTATACAACTGCAACATCAGACCCCAACTTTTATACTCTATGCCCTGTCCTATAAAGGCAAGCATGCCATATGCCTTATTCACTACCTTCTCCACCTGTGACGTCACCTTCAAGGATCTGTGGACTTGCACACCCAGTCCCTCTGCATATCTACACCCTTTATGGTTCTGCCATTTATCGTATAGCTCCCCCCTACATTAGTTCTACCAAAATGCATCACTTCGCATTTATCTGGATTGAACTCCATCTGCCATTTCTTTGCCCAAATTTCCAGCCTATGTATATCCTTCTGTAGCCTCCGACAATGTTCCTCACTATCTGCAAGTCCAGCCATTTTCGTGTCGTCCGCAAACTTACTGATCACCCCAGTTACACCTTCTTCCAGATCGTTTATATAAATCACAAACAGCAGAGATCCCAATACAGAGCCCACTAGTCACAGGCATCCAGCCGGAAAAAGACCCTTCCACTACCACCCTCTGTCTTCTGTGACCAAGCCAGTTCTCCACCCATCTAGCCACCTCCCCCTTCATCCCATGAGATCCAACCCTTTGCACCAACCTACCATGAGGGACTTTATCAAACGCTTTACTACACGGAGTGAATGTGCAGACTCCACACAGATAGTGACCCAAGTCAGGAATCGAACACAGGTCCCTGGCGCTGTGAGGCAATGCTAACCACTACCACCATGGAGTCTTAGAACAAAGAACATTACAGCACAACAATAGGCCCTTTGGCCCTCCAGACCTGCACCAACCATGCTGTCCAATTGAACTAAAAGCCCCTACCCTTCCCGGGACCATATCCCTCCATTCCCATCCTATTCATGTATTGTCCAGATGCCCCTTAAAAGTCACGAGTGGAACTCACTGCTTCCACTCCCTCTCCCGGCAGTGAGTTCCAGGCACCCACCACCCTCTGTAAAAAAAAAACTTGCCTTGTACATCTCCTTTAAAACCTTGCCCCTTGCACTTTAAACCTATGCCCCCTAGTGATTGATTCTTCCACCCTGGGAAAAAGCTTCTGACTATCCACTCTGTCCATGCCCCTCATAATCTTGTCAACTTCTATCAGGTCTCCCCTCAACCTCCGTCGCTCCAGTGAGAACAAACCAAGTTTCTCCAACCTCTCCTCATAGCTAATGTCCTCCATACCAAGCAACATCATGGTAAATCTTTTCTGCAAAGCCTCCACGTCCTTCTGGTACTGTGGCGACCAGCATTGAACACTGTGTTCCAAGTGCGGTCTAACTAAGCTATAAAGCTGCAACATGACTTGCCAATTTTTAAACTTAATGCCCCAGCCGATGAAGGCAAGCATGCCGTATGCCTTTTTGACTACCTTTTCCACCTGTGTTGCCACTTGCAAATATCTGTGTACCTGTACACCCAGATCCCTTTACCTATCAATACTCTTAAGGGTCCTGCCATTTACTGTATATTTCCCATCTGTATTAGACCTTCCAAAATGCATTACCTCCCATTTGTCCGTCTTAAACTCCATCTGCCATCTCTTCACCCAGTCTCCAATTGATCTGTATCCTCTGATGGTCCTCATTGTTATCCGCATTTCCACCAACCTTTGTGTCGTCTGCAAACTTACTAATCAAACCAGTTACATTTTCCTCCAAATCATTTATATGTATATATTACAAACAGCAAAAGTCCCAGCACTGATCCCTGAGGAATGTCACTTGTCACAGCCCTCCATTCAGAAACGCAGCCTTCCAGTGCTACCCTCTGTCTTCTATGACCGAGCCAGTTCTGTATCCACCTTGCCAGCTCACCTCTGATCCTGTGTGACTTCACCTTCTGTACCAGTCTGCCATGAGGGACCTTGTTAAAGGCCTTGCTGAAACTCATGTAGACAATATCCATTGCCCTACCCTCATCAATCATCTTTGTCACTTCCTCGAAAAACTCGATCAAGTTAGTGAGACACAACCTCCCCTTCACAAAACCATGTTGCCTCTTGCTAATACATCCACTTATTTCCAAGTTGGAGTAAATTCTGTCTCGAAGAATCCTCTCCAATAATTTCCCTACCACTGATTATAAGGCTCACCGGCCTGTGATTACCTGGATTATCCTTGCCACCCATCTTAAACAAAGGAACAACATTGGCTATTCTCCAATCTTCTGGGACCTCCCCTGTAGCCAGTGAGGATGCAAAGATTTCTCTCAAGGCCCCAGCAATTTCCTCCCTTGCCTGTCTCAGTATTCTAGGGTATATCCCATCAGGCCCTGGGGACTTGTCTACCTTAATTTTTCTCAAGAACCCCAATACCACCTCCTTTTTGATCTCAACATGATCCAAACTATCTACACACCCTTCCCCAGACTCATCATCCATCAAGTCTTTCTCTTTGGTGAATACTGATGCAAAGTACTCATTTAATACCTCACCCATTTCCTCTGGCTCCACGCATAGATTCCCTCCCTTGTCCTTGAGTGGGGCAATTCTCTCCCTGGCTATCCTCTTGCTCTTTTTATATATATATATAATAAAAAGCCTTGAGGTTTTCTTTAATCCTGTTGGCCAATGACTTTTCGTGACCCCTTTTAGCCCTCCTTACTCCTTACTTAAGTTTCTTTCTACTTTCCTTGCATTCCACACTTGCTTTGTGTGTTCCCAGCCTCCTAGCTTTGACAAATGCTTCCTTTGTCTCTTTGAGTAGGCTCACAATATCTCTCGTTATCTAAGGTTCCCAAAACTTGCCATACCTATCCTTCATCCTTACAGGAATGTGCCGGTCCTGAATTCCTATCAACTTACACTTGAAAGCCTCCCACATGCCAGATGTTGATTTGCCCTCAAACATCTGCCCCCAATCTACATTCTTCAATTACTGTCTAATATTGTTGTAATTAGCCTTCCCCCAGTTTAGCACCTTCATCTGGGGACTACACTTATCTTTATCCATCAGTACCTTAAAGCTTACTGAATTGTGGTCACTGTTCCCGAACTGCTCCCCTACTGAAGCGTTGACCACCTGGCTGGGCTCATTCCCCAATACCAGGTCCAGTATGGCCTCTTCCCTAGTTGGACTATCTACATACTGTTTCAAGAAGCCCTCCTGGATGCTCCTTACAAACTCTGCCCCATCCATACCCCGAGCACTAAGTGAGTCCCAGTCAATATAGATGCAGTTAAAATCACCCACCACAACAACTCTGTTACTTTTACACTTTGCCAAAATCTGCCTACATATCTGTTCCTCTATCTCCCCGCTGGCTGTTGGGAGGCCTATAGTTAAACCCCCAACATTGTGACTACATCCTTCCGATTCCTGAGCTCTACCTATATTGCCTCGCTGTATGAGCCCTCCGAGGTGTCCTCCCGCAGTACAGTTGTGATATTCTCAACCAGTAGTTCAACTCCCCCACCCCTTTTACATCCCCCTCTATCTTACCTGAAACGTTAAGCTGCCAATCCTGTCCTTCCCTGAACCAAATCTCTGTAATGGCAACAATATCATAGTTCCAAATACTAATCCAAGTTCATCTACCTTACCTGTTACACATCTCGCATTGAAACAAATGCACTTCAGTCCACCAGACCCTCTTTGATCAGCAACCCCACCCTGCCTGCTGTTTCTCTGAGTCTTACTGGCCATATTGTCCAGTTCTCCTCCAGTTAATTCACCTTGCTTTGGTTCCTACCTCTCTGCCAAACTAGTTTATATCCTTCCGTGTGACACTTGCAAACCTCCTGGCCAGAATATTTATGTCCCTCCAGTTTAGATGCAACCCGTCCTTCTTGTACAGGTCCCAGCTGTCCCAGAAGAGATCCCAATGGTCCAGATATCTGAAACCCTCCCTCCTACACCAGCTGTTTAGCCATGTACTATCTTCCTATTTCTCGCCTCACTGGCATGTGACACAGGGAGTAAACCTGAGATTAGAACCCTAGAGGTTCTGCTTTTTAACTTTCTACCTAACTCCCTAAACTGCTGCTGCAGGACCTCACCACTCTACCTATGTCGTTAGTACCAATATGTACCACAACCTCTGGCTGTTCACCCTCTCCCTTCAGAATGCTTTCTGCCCATTCAAAGACATCCTGGACCTTGGCACCAGGGAGGCAACATACCATCCTGGAATTCATTTCACGTCCAAAGAAGCACCTATCTGTACCCCGAATTATAAAGACCCCTATAGCTATTGCTCTAGTGCTCTTTGTCCCTCTCTGCTTAACAACAGAGCCAGCCATGGGGCCACTGCTCTGGCCCCCAACCATATTCAAAATGATGTACTTGTTAGAGAGGAGGATGACCACACGGGATTTCTGCACTGACTGCCTGCCCTTTCTAGCAGTCACCCATCTATCTGCCTGCACCTTGGGTGTCACCACATCGCGAAAGCCTATGTCAATGACGCTTTCCGCCACCTTCATGCTCCTAAGTGCATTCAACTGCTGCTCCAACCTATCCACGTGGTCTGTGAGCAGCTGCAATTGGGTGCACTTCCTGCAGATATAGTTGTCCAAGAAGCTGGAAGCATCAGGGATTTCCCACATCTCACAAGTGCAGCACATAACCCCACCGACCAACATTTCTATCACCAATTAAAATATTTCAGAAAATGTATTAAACTCGTAGCTTCACTTATCGCTGCAGATACCCGAGGTAGGTCTTTATATCACTTTCCATCCCAGGATGAACACTGGATCTCTCCATCTTTAATTACCACACTGCTCCAAATTACCAAGTTCCAATCCCACTCTGGCTGCCTCACTCAGGCTGTCTCCCACTTCACTTGTGCAAAGATTACATCCTCGGCAGAGTTGTTGAGGATCCTCTGGGTCTCTCTCTATCTCGGCAGTGTTGTTGAGGAGCCTCTGGGTCTCTCAGTCCCTCTGTCGGCAGTGTTGTTGAGGATTCTCTGGGTCTCTCTCTATCTCGGCAGTGTTGTTGAGGATCCTCTGGGTCTCTCTCTCCCTCTCTCGGCAGTGTTGAGGATTCCCTGGGTCTCTCTCTCTGCAGAGTTGTTAAGGATTCTCTGGGTCTCTGTCTCTCTTTCTCGGCAGTGTTCATAGAAAAGATCATTGAAACCCTACAGTGCAGAAAGAGGCCATTTGGCCCATCGAGTCTGCACTGACCACAATCCCACCCAGGCCCTATCCCCATATCCCTACATATTTACCAGCTAATCCCTCTAACCTACCCATCTCAGGACACTAAGGGGCAATTTTAGCATAGCCAATCAACCTAGCCCGCACATCCGGATGGGATGTACCCCAGGTTACTGTGGGAGGCGAGGGAAGAGATTGCAGAGCCTCTGGCGATGATCCTTGCATCGTCGATGGAGACGGGAGAGGTGCTGGAGGATTTGAGGATTGCGGATGTGGTTCCTATTTTCAAGAAGGGGAATAGGGATAGCCCAGGAAATTACCGACCGGTAAGTCAAACCTCAGTGGTTGGTAAGCTGATGGAGAAGATCCTGAGGGACAAGATTTATGAGCATTTAGAGAGGTTTAGTATGCTCACGAATACTCAGCATGGCTTTGTCAAAGGCAGATCGTGCCTTACGAGCCTGGTGGAGTTCTTCGAAAATGTGACTAAACACATTGACGAAGGGAAAGCGGTAGATGTGGTTTATATGGATTTTAGCAAGACGTTTGATAAGGTCCCCCATGCAACGCTTCTAGAAAAAGTGAGAGGGCATGGGATCCAAGGGGCTGCTGCCCTGTGGATCCAGAACTGGCTTGCCCAAAGGAGGCAGAGAGTGGGTATAGATGGGTCTTTTTTAAATGGAGGTCGGTCACCAGTGGTGTGCCCCAGGGATCTGTTCTGGGACCCTTGCTGTTTGTCATTTTCATAAATGACCTGGATGAGGAAGCGGAGGGATGGGTTGGTAAGTTTGTCGACGACACGAAGGTTGGTGGGGTTGTGGATAGTCTGGAGGGATGTCAGAAGTTACAGAGGGACATAGATAGGATGCAAAGCTGGGCGGAGAAGTGGCAGATGGACTTCAACCCAGATAAATGTGTAGTGGTCCATTTTGGCAGGTCAAATGGGATGAAGGAGTACAATATAAAGGGAAAGACTCTTAGTACTGTAGAGGATCAGAAGGACCTTGGGGTCCGGGTCCATAGGACTCTAAAATAGAGCCCCGCAGGTGGAGGAGGTGGTTAAGAAGGCGTATGGTGTGCTGGCCTTTATCAATCGAGGGATTGAGTTTAGGAGTCCGGGGATAATGATGGAGTGATATAAGACCCTCGTCAGACCCCACTTGGAGTACTGTGCTCAGTTCTGGTCGCCTCATTACAGGAAGGATGTGGAAAAGATTGAAAGGGAGCAGAGGAGATTTACAAGGATGTTGCCTGGATTGAGTGGCATGCCTAATGAGGATAGGCTGAGGGAGCTCGGTCTTTTCTCCTTGGAGAGACGTAGGATGAGACGAGACCTAATAGAGGTGTATAAGATGTTGAGAGGCATAGATCGGGTGGACTCTCAGAGGCTTTTTCCCAGGGTGGAAATGGCTGCTACGAGAGGACACAGGTTTAAGGTGCTGGGGTGTAGGTACAGGGGAAATATTTGGGGGAAGTTTTTCGCTCAGAGGGTGGTGGGCGAGTGGAATCGGCTGCCGTCAGTGGTGGTGGAGACAAACTCAATAGGGTCTTTTAAGAGACTCCTGGATGAGTACATGGGACTTAATAGGATGGAGGGTTATAGGTAGGCCTAAAAGGTAGGGATATGTTCGGCACAGCTTGTGGGGCTGAAGGGCCTGTTTTGTGCTGTAGTTTTTCTATGTGTCTATGTTTCTAGAAAGAGGGTCTCTCGGCAGAGTTGTTGAGGATTCTCTGGGTCTCTCTCTCGGCAGTGTTAGAACAAAGAACAATATAGCACAGGAAACAGACCCTTCGGCCCTCCAAGCCCACGCCGCTCCCTGGTCCCAACTAGACCATTCTTTTGTATCCCTCCATTCCCACTCCGTTCATGTGGCTATCTGGATAAGTCTTAAACCTTCCCAGTGTGTCTGCCTCCACCACCCTCTGTGTAAAATACGTCCTTCTGATATCCGTGTTAAACCTCCCCCCCCCCCCCGCCCCTCACCTTGAACCTATGACCCCTCGTGAACATCACCACCGAACTGGGAAAAAGCTTCTCACCGTTCACCCTATCTATGCCTTTCATAATTTTATACACCTCTATTAGGTCACCCCTCATCCTCCGTCTTTCCAGTGAGAACAACCCCATTTCAGCCAATCTCTCCTCATAACTAAGCCCTTCCATACCAGGCAACATCCTGGTAAACCTCCTCTGCACTCTCTCTAAAGCCTCCACGTCCTTCTGGTAGTGTGGCGACCAGAACTGGGCGCAGTATTCCAAATGCGGCCGAACCAACGTTCTATACAACTGCAACATCAGACCCCAACTTTTATACTCTATGCCCCGTCCTATAAAGGCAAGCATGCCATATGCCTCATTCACTACCTTCTCCACCTGTGACGTCACCTTCAAGGATCTGTGGACTTGCACACCCAGGTCCCTCTGCGTATCTACACCCTTTATGGTTCTGCCATTTATCGTAGAGCTCCCCCCGACATTAGTTCTACCAAAATGCATCACTTCGCATTTATCTGGATTGAACTCCATCTGCCATTTCTTTGCCCAAATTTCCAGCCTATCTATATCCTTCTGTAGCCTCTGACAATGTTCCTCACTATCTGCAAGTCCTGCCAATTTTGTGTCGTCTGCAAACTTACTGATCACCCCAGTTACACCTTCTTCCAGATCATTTATATAAATCACAAACAGCAGAGGTCCCAATACAGAGCCCTGCGGAACACCACTAGTCACAGGCATCCAGCCGGAAAAAGACCCTTCCACTACCACCCTCTGTCTTCTGTGATCAAGCCAGTTCTCCACCCATCTAGCCACCTCCCCCTTTGTCCAATGAGATCCAACCTTTTGTTGAGGATCCTCTGGGTCTCTCTCTCTCTCTGTCTCGGCAGAGTTGTTGGGGATTCTCTGGGTCTCCGTCTCTCTCTGTCTCGGCAGAGTTGTTGAGGATTCTCTGGGCCTCTCTCTCTCAGTAAGAAGTCTAACAACACCAGGTTAAAGTCCAACAGGTTTATTTGGTAGCAAAAGCCACTAGCTTTCGGAACAGGCTGTTCCTTCGTCAGGTGGGTGGGAGTTCTGATCACAAACAGGGCACAAAGACACAAACTCAATTTATATGAATAATGATTGGAATGTGAATCTTTACAGCTAATCAAGTCTTAAAGGTACAGACAATGTGAGTGGAGGGAGCATTAAGCACAGGTTAAAGAGATGTGTATTGTCTCCAGACAGGACAGCGAGTGAGATTTTGCACATCCAGGCAAGTTGTGGGGGTTACAGATAGTGTGACATGAACCCAATATCCCAGTTGAGGCCATCCTCATGTGTGCGGAACCTGGCTATCAGTCTCTGCTCAGCGACTCTGCGCTGTCGTGTGTCGTGAAGGCTGCCTTGGAGAACGCTTACCCGAAGATCAGAGACTGAATGCCTGTAACCGCTGAAGTGCTCCCCCACAGGAAGAGAACAGTCTTGCCTGGTGATTGTCGAGCGGTGTTCATTCATCCATTGTCGTAGCGTCTGCATAGTTTCCCCAATGTACCATGCCTCGGGACATCCTTTCCTGCAGTGTAACAGGTAGACAACGTTGGCCGAGTTGCAAGAGTAGGTACCGTGTACCTGGTGTTCTCGCGTGAGATGATGGCATCCGTGTCGATGATCTGGCACGTCTTGCAGAGGTTGCTGTGGCAGGCAGTCTTTGTGCCCTGATTGTGATCAGAACTCCCACCCACCTGACAAAGGAACAGCCTGTTCCGAAAGCTAGTGGCTTTTGCTGCCAAATAAACCTGTTAGACTTCTTACTGTATTTACCCCAGTCCAATGCTGGCATCTCCACATCATGTCTCTCCCTCTCGGCAGAGTTTTTGAGGATTCTCTGGGTCCTTCTCTCTCTCTCGGCAGTGTTGTTAAAAGAGCAAAGAAAATTACAGCACAGGAACAGGCCCTTTGGCCCTCCAAGCCTGCACTGACCATGCTGCCCGACTTAACTAAAACCCCCTACCCTTCGGGACCATATCCCTCTATTCTCATCCTATTCATGTACTTGTCAAGACGCCCCTTAAAAGTCACTACCGTATCCACTTCCACTACCACCCCAAGCAACGAGTTCCAGGCACCCACTACTCTCTGTGTAAAAAATCTGCCCTGTACATCTTCTTTAACCCTTGCCCCTCGCACCTTGAACCTATGCCCCTAGTAATTGACTCTTCCACCCTGGGAAAAAGCTTCTGACTATCCACTCTGTCCATGCCTCTCATAATCAGGTCTCCCCTCAACCTCTGTCACTCCAATGAGAACAAACCAAGTTTCTCCAACTCTCCTCATAGCGAATGCCCTCCATACCAGGCAACATCCTGGTAAATCTTTTCTGTACCCTCTCCAAAGCCTCCACATCTTTCTGGTAGTGTGGCGACCAGAACACTATATTCCAAGTGCGGCCTAACTAAGGTTCTATAAAGCTGCAACATGACTTGCCAATTTTTAAACAAAATATCCTGGCCGATGAAGGCAAGCATGCCGTATGCCTTTTTGACTACTTTCTCTACCTGCATTGCCACTTTCATAGAACATAGAACATTACAGCGCAGTACAGGCCCTTCGGCCCTCGATGTTGCGCCGACCAGTGGAACCAATCTAAAGCCCCTCTAATCTACACTATTCCAATATCATCCATATGTTTATCCAATAAGCATTTGAATGCTCTTAATGTTGACGAGTCCACTACTGCTGCAGGCAGGGCATTCCACGCCCTTACTACTCTCTGAGTAAAGAACCTACCTCTAACATCTGTCCTATATCTATCACCCCTCAATTTAAAGCTATGTCCCCTCGTGCTAGCCATCACCATCCGAGGATAAAGGCTCTCACTATCCACCCTATCTAATCCTCTGATCATCTTGTATGCCTCTATTAAGTCACCTCTTAACCTTCTTCTCTCTAACGAAAACAACCTCAAGCCCCTCAGCCTTTCCTCATACGATTTTCCCACTATACCAGGCAACATCCTGGTAAATCTCCTCTGCACCCTTTCCAAGACTTCCACCTCTTTCCTATAATGCGGCGACCAGAACTGGACGCAATACTCCAAGTGCGGCCACACCAGAGTTTTGTACAGTTGCAGTATGACCTCCTGGCTCCAAAACTCAATCCCTCTACCAATAAAAGCTAACACACCGTACGCCTTCTTAACAACCCTATCAACCTGGGTGCCAACTTTCAGGGATCTATGCACATGGACACCGAGATCGCTCTGCTCATCCACACTACCAAGTATCTTACCATTAGCCCAGTACTCTGTATTCCTGTTACTCCTTCCAAAGTGAATCACCTCACACTTTTCCGCATTAAACTCCATTTGCCACCTCTCAGCCCAGCTCTGCAGCTTATCTATGTCGCTCTGTAACCTGCAACATCCTTTCGCACTGTCCACAACTCCACCGACTTTAGTGTCATCCGCCTTCTACGCCCTCATCCAGGTCATTTATAAAAATGACAAACAGCAGTGGCCCCAAAACAGATCCTTGCGGTACACCACTAGTAACTGAACTCCAGGATGAACATTTCCCATCAACCACCACCCTCTGTCTTCTTACAGCTCGCCAATTTCTGATCCAAACCACAAAATCACCCTCAATCCCATGCCTCTGTATTTTCTGCAATAGCCTACCGTGGGGAACCTGATCAAGCGCTTTACTGAAATCCATATACACCACATCAACTGCTTTACCCTCATCCACCTCTTTCGTCACCTTCTCAAAGAACTCAAGAACAAAGAACAGTACAGCACAGGAAACAGGCCCTTCGGCCCTCCAAGCCTGTGCCGCTCCTTGGTCCAACTAGACCAATCGTTTGTATCCCTCCATTCCCAGGCTGCTCATGTGACTATCCAGGTAAGCCTTAAACGATGTCAGCGTGCCTGCCTCCACCACCCTACTTGGCAGCGCATTCCAGGCCCCCACCACCCTCTGTGTAAAAAACGTCCCTCTGATATCTGAGTTATACTTCGCCCCTCTCAGCTTGAGCCCGTGACCCCTCGTGATCGTCACCTCCGACCTGGGAAAAAGCTTCCCACTGTTCACCCTATCTATACCCTTCATAATCTTGTACACCTCTATTAGATCTCCCCTCATTCTCCGTCTTTCCAAGGAGAACAACCCCAGTCTACCCAATCTCTCCTCATAGCTAAGACCCTCCATACCAGGCAACATCCTGGTAAACCTTCTCTGCACTCTCTCTAACGCCTCCACGTCCTTCTGGTAGTGCGGCGACCAGAACTGGACGCAGTACTCCAAATGTGGCCTAACCAGCGTTCTATACAGCTGCATCATCAGACTCCAGCTTTTATACTCTATACCCCGTCCTATAAAGGCAAGCATACCATATGCCTTCTTCACCACCTTCTCCACCTGTGTTGCCACCTTCAAGGATTTGTGGACTTGCACACCTAGGTCCCTCTGTGTTTCTATACTCTTGATGACTCTGCCATTTATTGTATAAGGTTTGTGAGGCACGACCTACCTTTCACAAAACCTTGTTGACTATCCCAAATCAAATTGTTCCTTTCTAGATGATTATAAATCCTATCTCTTATAATGCTTTCCAAAACTTTGCCCACAACAGAAGTAAGGCTCACCGGTCTATAATTACCAGGGTTGTCCCTACTCCCCTTCTTGAACAAGGGGACAACATTTGCTATCCTCCAGTCTTCTGACACTGTTCCTGTAGACAATGACGACACAAAGATCAAAGCCAAAGGCTCTGCAATCTCCTCTCTAGCCTCCCAGAGAATCCTAGGATAAATCCCATCCGGCCCAGGGGACTTATCTATTTTTACCCTTTCCAGAATTGCTAACACCTCCTCCTTAAGAACATCAATCCCATCCAGTCCAACAGCCTGCATCTCAGTACTCCCCTCAACAACACTGTCCCTCTCCAGTGTGAATACGGATGAAAAATATTCATTTAGTGCCTCTCCTACCTCTTCAGACTCCACGCACAACTTCCCACTACTGTCCTTGACTGGCCCTAATCTTACCCTAGTCATTCTTTTATTCCTGACATACCTATAGAAAGCTTTAGGGTTTTCCTTGATCCTACCTGCCAAAGATTTCTCATGTCTCCTCCTGGCTCTTCTTAACTCTTTCTTTAGGTCCTTCCTGACTAACTTGTAACTCTCAAGTGCCCGAACTGAGCCTTCACGTCTCATCTTAACATAAGTCTCCTTCTTCCTCTTCACAAGAGATTCAACCTCCTTAGTAAACCACGGTTCCCTCACACGTCTGCTTCCTCCCTGCCTGACAGGTACATATTTATCAAGGACGCGTAGTAGCTGTTCCTTGAACAAGTTCCACATTTCAATTGTGCCCATCCCCTGCAGTTTCCTTCCCCAACCTATGCCAGCTAAATCTCGCCTAATCGCATCATAATTTCCTTTCCCCCAGCTATAACTCTTGCCCTTTGGTATATACCTATCCCTTTCCATAGCTAAGGTAAACGTAATCGAATTGTGGTCAATTTCAGTGACCTGTGTACCTGTACACCCAGATCCCTCTGCCTATCAATACTCTTAGGGATTCTGCCATTTACTGTATATTTCCTATCTGTATTCGACCTTCCAAAATGCATTACCTCACATTTGTCCAGATTAAACTCCATCTGCCATCTCTCCGCCCAAATCTCCAACTGATCTATATCCTGCTGTATCCTCTGATGGTCCTCATCGCTATCCGCAAATTCAATCAAATTACGATTCAAACCAGTTACATTTTCCTCAAATATATATATATATTACAAACAGCAAAAGTCCCAGCACTGATCCCTGAGGAACACCACTTGTCACAGCCCTCCATTCAGAAACACACCCTTCCACTGCTACCCTCTGTCTTCTTTGACCGAGCCAGTTTTGTATCCACCTAGCTAGCTCACTTCTGATCCAATGCGACTTCACCTTCTGCACCAGTCTGCCATGAGGGTCCTTGTCAAAGGCCTTACTGAAGTCCATGTAGACAACATCCACTGCCCTACCCTCATCAATCATCTTTGTCACTTCCTCGAAAAACTCGATCAAGTTCGTGAGACACGACCTCCCCTTTACAAAACCATGCTGCCTCTCTCTAATACATCCACTTATTTCCAAGTGGGAATAAATCCTGTCTCGAAGAATCCTTGTGACGAGGAGTGCTCCTGGTTCAACTGCTTGTTGAGGATTCTCTGGGTCTCTCTCTCTCTCCCACGGCAGAGTTGTTGAGGATTCTCTGGGCCTCTCTGTCTTGATGTGGAGATGCCGGCGTTGGACTGGGGTAAACACAGTAAGAAGTCTCACAACACTAGGTTAAAGTCCAACAGGTGTATTTGGTAGCAAAAGCCACTAGCTTTCGGAGCGCTGCTCCTTCGTCAGGTAAGTGGGAGTTCTGTTCAAAAACAGGGCATGTAAAGACACAAACTCAATTTACAAAATAATGTTTGGAATCCGAGTCTTTACAGGGTAATCAAGTCTTAAAGGTGCAGACAATGTGAGTGGAGAGAGGGTTAAACACAGGTTAAAGAGATGTGTATTGTCTCCAGCCAGGACAGTTAGTGAGATTTTGCAAGTCCAGGCAAGTCGTGGAGGTTACAGATAGTGTGACATGAACCCAAGATCCCGGTTGAGGCCATCCTCATGTGTGCGGAACTTGGCTATCAGTCTCTGCTCAGCGACTCTGCGTTGTCGTGTGTCGTGAAGGCCGCCTTGGAGAACGCTGTCCTCTCTCTCTCAGCAGAGTTGTTGAGGATTCTCTGGGTCTCTCTTTCTCTCGACAGAGCTGTTAGAACATAGAACAGTACAGCACAGAACAGGCCCTTCGGCCCACGATGTTGTGCCGAGCTTTATCTGAAACCAAGATCAAGCTATCCCACTCCCTATCATCCTGGTATGCTCCATGTGCCTATCCAATAACCGCTTCAATGTTCCTAAAGTGTCTGACTCCACTATCACTGCAGGCAGTCCATTCCACACCCCAACCACTCTCTGAGTAAAGAACCTACCTCGGACATCCTTCCTATATCTCCCACCATGAACCGTATAGTTATGTCCCCTTGTAATAGCTCCATCCACCTGAGGAAATAGTCTTTGAACGTTCACTTTATCTATCCCCTTCATCATTTTATAAACCTCTATTAAGTCTCCCCTCAACCTCCTCCGCTCCAGAGAGAACAGCCCTAGCTCCCTCAACCTTTCCTCATAAGACCGACCCTCCAAACCAGGCAGCATCCTGGTAACTCTCCTTTGCACTCTTTCCAGCGCTTCCACATCCTTCTTATAGTGAGGTGACCAGAACTGCACACAATATTCCAAATGTGGTCTCACCAAGGTCCTGTACAGTTGCAGCATAACCCCACGGCTCTTAAACTCCATAGGCCTTCTTCACAGCTCTATCCACTTGAGTGGCAACCTTCAGAGATCTGTGGATATGGACCCCAAGATCTCTCTGTTCCTCCACAGTCTTCAGAATCCTACCTTTGACCCTGTAATCCACATTTAAATTTGTCCTACCAAAATGAATCACCTCACATTTATCAGGATTAAACTCCATCTGCCATTTTTCAGCCCAGCTTTGCATCCTATCTATGTCTCTTTGCAGTCTACAACAGCCCTCCCCCTCATCCACTACTCCACCAATCTTGGTGTCATCAGCAAATTTACTGATCCACCCTTCAGCCCCCTCCTCTAAGTCATTAATAAAAATCACAAATAGCAGAGGACCAAGCACTGATCCCTGTGGCACTCCGCTAGCAACCTGCTTCTAGTCTGAAAATTTTCCATCCACCACCACCCTCTGTCTTCGATCAGATAGCCAGTTACCTATCCAATCGGCCAACTTTCCCTCTATCCCACACCTCCTTACTTTCATCATAAGCCGACCATGGGGGACCTTATCAAACGCCTTACTAAAATCATGTATATGACATCAACTGCCCTACCTTCATCAACACACTTAGTTACCTCCTCAAAAAATTCAATCAAATTTGTGAGGCACGACTTGCCCTTCACGAATCCGTGCTGACTATCCCGGATTAATCCGCATCTTTCTAAATGGTCGTAAATCCCATCCCTAAGGACCTTTTCCATCAATTTACCAACCACCGAAGTAAGACTAACCGGCCTATAATTACCAGGGTCATTTCTATTCCCTTTCTTAAACAGAGGAACAACATTCGCCACTCTCCAGTCCTCTGGCACCATCCCCGTGGACAGTGAGGACCCAAAGATCAAAGCCAAAGGCTCTGCAATCTCATCCCTTGCCTCCCAAAGAATCCTAGGATATATTTCATCAGGCCCAGGGGACTTATCGACCTTCAGTTTATTCAAAACTGCCAGTACATCCTCCCTCTGAACATCTACTTCCTCCAGCCTATTAGCCTGTAACACCTTCTCTTCCTCAAAAACATGGCCCCTCTCCTTGGTGAATCTTGTTGAGGATTAGCTGGGATCTCTGAACCCTCTCCCAGGCTCAGAGCCCAGTGACACTCAATACCTTACCCAGCTGCACCATGACCAGGAATAGTCCACTTCTTAGGAGCCCCTGTGGTTAAAGACCCTTCAGTTCCAGGAAGAGCCTGGACTCAGTGAGCTGACCCACTGTATTCACCTTTATCAGTCCAAACTGTGACGTCTTCCACTGTGAAATAGGCCACTCATACCAGTCTGGACATGGTTTATAAGAATGGCCAAGTTTATTGACGTCAATGGTGCTCTCAGGTTTTGAGAGCTTGCATACATAATGGGTTTTTAGTTCCCAGGTGCAGTCATTTTAATGGAGGAAATGCAGCACTAGTTTGCACACAGCAAGATCCCACAATATTAATGAAAAATAACCTAGTTTTGAAGTGGCTGGAGGAATAAGTCATAGAATCCGACAGTGCAGACAGAGGCCATTTGGCCCATCAAATCTGCACTGACCACGATCCCACCCAGGCCCTATCCCTATAACTCCATGCATTTACCCTAGCTAGTCTCCCTGACACTAAGGGGCAATGATGTGGAGATGTTGGCGTTGGCGTGGGGTGGGCACAATAAGTCTCACAACACGAGGTTAAAGTTCAACAGGTTTATTTGGTAGCACAAGCTTTCAGAGCGCTGCTCCTCACTCACCTGATGAAGGAGCAGCGCTCTGAAACTTGTGCTACCAAATACCCCTGTTGGACTTCAACCTGGTGTTGTGAGACTGCTTACTAAGGGGCAATTTAGCATGGTTAATCTACCTAATCTGCACCTCTTTGGACTGTGGGAGGAAACCAGGGCACCCGGAGGAAACCCACACAGACACGGGAAAGCGTGCAAACTCCACACAGACAGTGACCCAAGGCTGGAATTGAACCTGGGCCTCTGGTGCTGTGAGGCAGCAGTGCTAGCAACTGTGCCTCCTAAGTATTGGCGGGGAAACTGGGGGAACTGGCAGAATCTTCCGATTGAATCTTGATGGTGACTGAGCGCCCTGGAGCGAGAGATGGGCTTTGGGTTTAACATCTGTCAGTGCAGTGTCAACCTGGATAATGGGTTCATATCCCTGGAATGTGACAGGAACAGACCACCTTCTGACAGAGTGGGAGGATGAAGGCGAGAGTATGAAGGGGGGCCCCGAGGGAACGCGGAGGGGGGGAGAGAGAGCCGAGAGAGTGTGAGGAGGGGGGGCCCGAGAGAGTGTGAGGAGGGGGGTGGGCCCGAGAGAGTGTGAGGAGGGGGGGTGGGCCCGAGAGAGTGTGAGGAGGGGGGTGGGCCCGAGAGAGTGTGAGGAGGGGGGTGGGCCCGAGAGAGTGCAAGGAGGGAGGGAGGGGCCGAGAGAGTGCAAGGAGGGAGGGGGGGGGGCGAGAGAGTGCAAGGAGGGAGGGAGGGGCCTAGAGAGTGCAAGGAGGGAGGGAGGGGCCGAGAGAGTGCAAGGAGGGAGGGAGGGGCCGAGAGAGTGCAAGGAGGGAGGGAGGGGCCGAGAGAGTGCAAGGAGGGAGGGAGGGGCCGAGAGAGTGCAAGGAGGGAGGGAGGGGCCTGACAGAGAGTGCGAGGAGGGGGAGGGGGGGCCGAGAGAGTGCGAGGAGGGGGAGGGGGGGCCTAAAGAGTGCGAAGAGGGGGAGGGGGGGGCTGAGAGAGCGCGAAGAGGGGGAGGGGGGGCTGAGAGAGCGCGAAGAGGGGGAGGGGGGGCCGAGAGAGCGCGAAGAGGGGGAGGGGGGGCCGAGAGAGCGCGAAGAGGGGGGGGGGCCTAAAGAGCGCGAAGAGGGGGAGGGGGGGCCGAGAGAGCGCGAAGAGGGGGAGGGGGGGCCGAGAGAGCGCGAAGAGGGGGAGGGGGGGCCGAGAGAGCGCGAAGAGGGGGAGGGGGGGCCTAAAGAGTGCGAAGAGGGGGAGGGGGGGCCTAAAGAGCACGAAGAGGGGGAGGGGGGGCCGAGAGAGCGCGAAGAGGGGGAGGGGGGGCCGAGAGAGCGCGAAGAGGGGGAGGGGGGGCCGAGAGAGCGCGAAGAGGGGGAGGGGGGGGCCTAAAGAGCGCGAAGAGGGGGAGGGGGGGCCGAGAGAGCGCGAAGAGGGGGAGGGGGGCCGAGAGAGCGCGAAGAGGGGGAGGGGGGGCCGAGAGAGCGCGAAGAGGGGGAGGGGGGGCCTAAAGAGTGCGAAGAGGGGGAGGGGGGGGCCGAGAGAGCGCGAAGAGGGGGAGGGGGGGCCGAGAGAGCGCGAAGAGGGGGGGCCGAGAGAGCGCGAAGAGGGGGAGGGGGAGGGAGGGCGAGAGAGCGTGAAGAGGGGGAGGGGGGGCGAGAGAGCCGAGGGGGGAGGGAGGCGAGAGAGCGCGAGGAAGGAGGGCGAGGGATCGCGAGGGGCAGTGGAGGCGAGAGATTGCGAGAAGGGGGGAGGCGAGAGAGCGCGAGGGGGGGAGGCGAGAGAGCGCGAGGGGGGGAGCGAGAGAGCGCGAGGGGGGGAGCGAGAGAGCGCGAGGGGGGGGGGAGCGAGAGAGCGCGGGGGGGGGGAGCGAGAGAGCGCGAGGGGGGGGAGCGAGAGAGCGGGAGGGGGGGGAGCGAGAGAGCGGGAGGGGGGGGAGCGAGAGAGCGCGAGGGGGGGAGCGAGAGAGCGCGAGGGGGGGAGCGAGAGAGCGCGAGGGGGGGAGCGAGAGAGCGCGAGGGGGGAGCGAGAGAGCGCGAGGGGGGGAGCGAGAGAGCGCGAGGGGGGGAGCGAGAGAGCGCGAGGGGGGGAGCGAGAGAGCGCGAGGGGGGGAGCGAGAGAGCGCGAGGGGGGGAGCGAGAGAGCGCGAGGGGGGGAGCGAGAGAGCGCGAGGGGGGAGCGCGAGGGGGGGAGCGCGAGGGGGGGAGCGAGAGAGCGCGAGGGGGGAGCGAGAGAGCGCGAGGGGGGGAGCGAGAGAGCGCGAGGGGGGGAGCGAGAGAGCGCGAGGGGGGGAGCGAGAGAGCGCGAGGGGGGGAGCGAGAGAGCGCGAGGGGGGGAGCGAGAGAGCGCGAGGGGGGGAGCGAGAGAGCGCGAGGGGGGGAGCGAGAGAGCGCGAGGGGGGGAGCGAGAGAGCGCGAGGGGGGGAGCGAGAGAGCGCCGGGGGGGGAGCGAGAGAGCGCGAGGAAGGGGGGCGAGCGAGAGAGCGCTAGGCAGGGGGGCGAGCGAGAGAGCGCTAGGAAGGGGGGCGAGCGAGAGAGCGCGAGGAAGTGGGGGCGAGGGAGCGCGAGGAAGGGGTGGAGCGAGAGAGCGCGAGGAAGGGGGGAGCGAGAGAGCGCGAGGAAGGGGGGCGAGCGAGAGAGCGCGAGGAAGGGGGGCGAGCGAGAGAGCGCGAGGAAGGGGGGCGAGCGAGAGAGCGCGAGGAAGGGGGGCGAGCGAGAGAGCGCGAGGAAGGGGGGCGAGCGAGAGAGCGCGAGGAAGGGGGGCGAGCGAGGGAGCGCGAGGAAGGGGGGCGAGCGAGAGAGCGCGAGGAAGGGGGGGCGAGGGAGCGCGAGGAAGGGGGGCGAGCGAGAGAGCGCGAGGAAGGGGGGCGAGCGAGAGAGCACGAGGAAGGGGGGGAGCGCGAGGGGGGAGGGAGGCGAGAGTGCGCGAGCGGGGGGGCGAGAGAGCGCGAGGAAGGGGGGCGAGCGAGAGAGCGCGAGGAAGGGGGGCGAGAGAGCGCGAGGGGGGCGAGAGAGCGCGAGGGGGGGAGGGAGGCGAGAGTGCGCGAGCGGGGGGGGCGAGAGTGCGCGAGCGGGGGGGCGAGAGTGCGCGGGGGGGGCGAGAGAGCACGAGGAAGGGGGGGGCGAGAGAGCGCGAGGTAGGGGGGGTGAGGGAGCGCGAGGGGGGAGGGAGGCGAGAGTGCGCGAGCGGGGGTCGAGAGTGCGCGGGGGGGGGCGAGGAAGGGGGGGCGAGGAAGGGGGGGCGAAGAAGGGGGGGCGAGTGAGCGCGAGGAAGGGGGGGCGAGGGAGCGCGAGGAAGGGGGGGCGAGGGAGCGCGAGGAAGGGGGGGCGAGGGAGCGCGACGAAGGGGGGGCGCGGGAGCGCGAGGGGGAGCGGGGCGAGAGAGCGCGAGGGGGAGCGAGGGGGCGAGAGAGCGCGAGGGGGAGCGGGGCGAGAGAGCGCGAGGGGGGTGGGGCGAGAGAGCGCGAGGGGGGTGGGGCGAGAGAGCGCGAGGGGGGTGGGGCGAGAGAGCGCGAGGGGGGGGAAGGGGGGGGGGGTGAGAGATTGCGTGGGAGTTGGGGGGGTGAGAGAGTGCGTGGGGGTTGGGGGGGGTGAGAGAGTGCGTAGGGGTTGGGGGGTGAGAGAGTGCGTAGGGGTTGGGGGGGTGAGAGAGTGCGTGGGGGTTGGGGGATGAGAGAGTGCGTGGGGGTTGGGGGGATGAGAGAGTGCGTGGGGGTTGGGGGATGAGAGAGTGCGTGGGGGTTGGGGGGATGAGAGAGTGCGTGGGGGTTGGGGAGGTGAGAGAGTGCGTGGGGGTTGGGGGGGGTGAGAGAGTGCGTGGGGGTTGGGGGGGGAGGCACCGAGAGAGTGGGGGGGGAGGGGGAGGCGAGAGTGCGTGGGGGTTGGGGGGGGAGGCACCGAGAGAGTGGGGGGGGGAGGGGGAGGCGAGAGTGCGGGGGGGGAAGGGGGAGGCGAGCAGGGGGAGGGGGGGGTGAGAGAGTGCTAGGAGGGGAGGGAGGGCGAGAGAGCGCTAGGAGGGGAGGGGGGGCGTGAGAGCGCAAGGAGGGGGAGGGGGCGAGAGAGCGCGAGGAGGGGGAGGGGGGGCGAGAGAGCGCGAGGAGGGGGAGGGGGGGCGAGAGAGCGCGAGGAGGGGGAGGGGGGGCGAGAGAGCGCGGGGAGGGGGAGAGGGAAGGGGGGCGAGAGAGCGCTAGGAGGGGGAGGGGAGGGGGGGCGAGAGAGCGCTAGGAGTGGGAGGGGGGGGCGAGAGAGCGCGGGGAGGGGGAGGAGGAGGGGGGGGCGAGATAGCGCGATGAGAGGGAGGAGGAGGGGGGACGAGAGGGAGGAGGAGGGGGGACGAGAGAGCGCGAGGAGGGGGGGGCGAGAGAGCGCGAGGAGGGGGAGGGGGGCGAGAGAGCGCGGGGAGGGGGAGGGGGGCGAGAGCGCGAGGAGGGGGAGGGGGGCGAGAGCGCGAGGAGGGGGAGGGGGCGAGAGCGCGAGGAGGGGGAGGGGGGCGAGAGCGCGAGGAGGGGGAGGGGGCGAGAGCGCGAGGAGGGGGAGGGGGCGAGAGCGCGAGGAGGGGGAGGGGGCGAGAGCGCGAGGAGGGGGAGGGGGCGAGAGCGCGAGGAGGGGGAGGGGGGCGAGAGCGCGAGGAGGGGGAGGGGGGCGAGAGCGCGAGGAGGGGGAGGGGGCGAGAGAGCGCGAGAAGGGGGGGAGGGGGCGAGAGCGCTAGGAGGGGGAGGGGGGCGAGAGCGCTAGGAGGGAGAGGGGGGCGAGAGGGGGGAGGGGGGCGAGAGAGCGCAAGGAGGGGGAGGGGGGCGAGAGACCGCGAGGAGGGGGAGGGGGTGAGAGAGTGCTAGGAGGGGGGCGAGAGAGCGTGAGGAGGGGGAGGGGGAGGGGGAGGGGGGTGCGAGAGCCCGAGGAGGGGGAGGGGGGCGTGAGAGCCCGAGGAGGGGGAGGGGGGCGTGAGAGCGCGAGGTGGGGGTGGGGGCGAGAGAGCGCTAGGAGGGGGAGGGGGCGAGAGAGCGCTAGGAGGGGGGCGAGAGAGCGCGAGGAGGGGGAGGGGGGCGAGAGAGCGCGAGGAGGGGGAGGGGGGCGAGAGAGCGCGAGGAGGGGGAGGGGGAGGGGGCGAGAGAGCGCGAGGAGGGGGAGGGGGGCGAGAGAGCGCGAGGAGGGGGAGGGGGGCGAGAGAGCGCGAGGGGGAGGGGGCGAGAGAGCGCGGGGAGAGGGAGGGGGGCGAGAGAGCGCGGGGAGGGGGAGGGGGCGAGAGAGCGCGGGGAGGGGGAGGGGGCGAGAGAGCGCGGGGAGGGGGGCGAGAGAGCGCTAGGAGGGGGGCGAGAGAGCGCGAGGAGGGGGAGGGGGCGAGAGAGCGCTAGGAGGGGGAGGGGGGCGAGAGAGCTCGAGGAGGGGGGGGTGCGAAAGCGCGAGGTGGGGTTGAGAGAGGGGGAGGGGGTCGGAGGCCGAGAGAGCGCGAGGAAAGGGGGTCGGAGGCCGAGTGTGTGGGTGTTGGGGCGAGAGAGTGCGAGGGGTGGTGGGGGGTGCGTGAGATCATGGGGATGGATCGAAGAGAGCACGGGAGGGGAGGGCTGACCGAGAGAGGGGAGTGAGGGGGGTAAAAGGGCGGGGGGCGCGTGAGATGGGGTGGGGGTGAGAGGGCGGGGGGTGGGGGTGAGAGGGCGGGGGTGGGGGTGAGAGGGCGGGGGGGGGGGTCGCCAGAGGCTTACACCCTGAGTCCCACCCAAGCAGTCTTGATGCTAAGTCAGAGACATTTTAAATCAGGAACTTTCGGCAAAATCCAAATGGCAGCCTATGAAAGGTTGAAGGTCACTGATGTGACTGTCCTGTTGCTCCCTCACAGACTGCAGGCTACTCTGGGACTATGTTTATCAGCTCCTGTCAGACAACAGGTACGAAGCGTTCATCCGATGGGAAGACCACGAGTCCAAAGTTTTCCGAATTGTGGATCCGAATGGACTGGCACGCCTGTGGGGAAACCATAAGGTAAAGCTTTCACTTGGTGACCTCTCGGTGCGGAGGCCCCACAGGGCTCAGGGGGCATCGAAAGGGGGGGAGAGAGACGGAGTGCAGACTAGGAGAGAGAGAGAGAGAGAGGGAGTGCAGACTAGGAGAGAGAGAGAGACGGAGTGCAGACAAGAAGAGAGAGAGAGAGACGGAGTGCAGACTAGGAGAGAGAGAGACGGAGTGCAGACAAGGAGAGAGAGAGAGACGGAGTGCAGACAAGAAGAGAGAGAGAGAGACGGAGTGCAGACTAGGAGAGAGAGAGAGAGAGACGGAGTGCAGACTAGGAGAGAGAGAGAGCGAGACGGAGTGCAGATTAGGAGAGAGAGAGAGAGACGGAGTGCAGACTAGGGGAGAGAGAGAGAGAGACGGAGTGCAGACTAGGAGAGAGAGAGAGAGAGACGGAGTGCAGACTAGGAGAGAGAGAGAGAGAGACGGAGTGCAGACTAGGAGAGAGAGAGAGAGACGGAGTGCAGACTAGGAGAGAGAGAGAGAGACGGAGTGCAGACTAGGAGAGAGAGAGAGAGGCAGAGCACAGGCTGGGAGAGAGAGAGAGGGACAGAGTGCAGATTGAGGGGGAGAGAGAGGGAGCGCAGACTGGGAGAGAGGGGGAGCACAGACTGGGCGGGGGGGGGGGAAAGAGAAAAAGAGAGAGACAAAGCGCAGGCAGGGGGAGGAAGGGAGAGAGAGTCGGAGCGCAGAGATGGGGGCAGAGAGAAAGAGATGGAGCGCAGACTCGGGGAGAGAGAGAGAGATGGAGCGCAGACTCGGTGAGGTGGTTGGAGAGAGAGAGTAATAGGGATGAAGCACAGACTGGGGGAGAGAGAGAGAGAGAGATGGAGCGCAGACAGAGTGGGGGGAGAGAGAGAGAGACAAGTGCAGACTGGGAGAGAGAGGGATGGGGCACAGACTGGGGTGGGAGAGAATCAGAGCGCAGACTGGGAGAGAGAGAGAGAGAATCGTACCACAGACGGGGGCAGAGAGAGATAGGTGGAGCGCAGGCTTGGGGTGAAAGAGAGCGAGCCGGAGCGCAGATTGGGAGAGAGAGAGACAGAGCACAGGCTGGAAGAGAGAGAGGGACGGAGCACAGACTGGGGGAAAGAGAGAGAGAGACGGAGCGCAGACTTCCCGGGGATTGGGTGTAGCTCCTGCAATAGTCTCTTCTGGCACTGCTGGCCAACCTGTCTCTGAGGGCTGCATCCAGCCTTCCCATTTATTCCCTGTTAGGTTGTCAGATTTGAAGTCAGTGAGGTACCGACCAACTTTTCAACTGGGGACATGAGCAGAGCAAGCAATATGTCCCCACCCCTCCCCTCCCTATAAAATTCACCCCAGTGAAGGAGGCCCAGATTCTGGCCTCCTCATAACTAATGGGGCACAGGTGGTACTGTAGCACAGTGGTTAGCACTGCTGCTTCACAGTTCACGGGTTTGATTCCCTGCTTGGGTCGCTGTCTGTGTGGAGTTTGCACGTTCTCCCCGTGTCTGCGTGGGTTTCCTCCAGATGCTCCGGTTTCCTCCCACAGTCTGAAAGTCGTGTTGGTTAGCTGCATTGACCCGAAGAGGTGCCGGACTGTGGCGACTCGGGAAATTTCACAGTAACTTCATTGCAGTGTTAATGTAAGCCTTACTTGTGACTAATAAATAAACTTTCTTTTTCTTTCTTCTCATGATAATCATAACTCCTCATAACTGGGGACGGCACAGTGGTTAGAACTGCTGCCTCACAGCGCCAGGGACCCGGGTTCAATTGTGGCCTTGGGTCACAGTGAATGGAGTGTGCGCATTCTCCCCCTTGTCTGCGAAGGTTTCTTCTGGGTGCTCCGGTTTCCGCTCACAGTTCAAAGATGTGTGGGTTAGGTACATTAAGAACATAAGAACATAAGAAATAGGAGCAGGAGTAGGCCATCTAGCCCCTCGAGCCTGCCCCGTCATTCAATAAGATCATGGCTGATCTGACGTGGATCAGTACCACTTACCCGCCTGATCCCCATAACCCTTAATTCCCTTACCGATCAGGAATCCATCCATCCGCGCTTTAAACATATTCAGCGAGGTAGCCTCCACCACCTACATTGGCCATGATAAATTGCCCTTTGTGTCAGGGTGACTAACAGAGTAAATAAGTGGAGTTACGGGGATAGAGGCTGGGTGGGATTGTCATCAATGCAGACTTGATGGGCCAAATGGCCTCCTTCTGCAATGAAGGCATTCTATGATTCTATAATGCCTCTGATCACAGGATAATGATGTATGAGGGAGATTCTTCAGCCCATCCCACCAAACAGTTCCTCAAGCTCACAAGATCCAATTGCTAATGATTGTACACCTCATTCCTAATGAGGTTAAAAAGCTAACTTTTTGTGACACAAGGAATCATTTTCTACACTCCCTCTGACACACGAACCTATCCCATGGATCTCTGTTGGTGTGGCTTTTGAATTCGTACTTTGCTTTTGTATTCTAAAATAAGACCCTCGTCAGACCCCACTTGGAGTACTGTGCTCAGTTCTGGTCGCCTCATTACAGGAAGGATGTGGAAAAGATTGAAAGGGTGCAGAGGAGATTTACAAGGATGTTGCCTGGATTGAGTGGCATGCCTTATGAGGATAGGCTGAGGGAGCTCGGTCTTTTCTCCTTGGAGAGACGTAGGATGAGAGGAGACCTAATAGAGGTATATAAGATTTTGAGAGGCATAGATCGGGTGGACTCTCAGAGGTTTTTTCCCAGGGTGGAAATGGCTGCTACGAGAGGACACAGGTTTAAGGTGCTGGGGGGTAGGTACAGGGGAAATGTTAGGGGGAAGTTTTTCACACAGAGGGTGGTGGGCGAGTGGAATCGGCTGCCGTCAGTGGTGGTGGAGACAAACTCAATAGGGTCTTTTAAGAGACTCCTGGATGAGTACATGGAACTTAATAGGATGGAGGGTTATAGGTAGGCCTAAAAAGTAGGGATATGTTCGGCACAACTTGTGGGGCCAAAGGGCCTGTTTTGTACTGTAGTTTTTCTATGTTTCTAAAAGCAAAATCCTGCAGATGCTGAAGATCTGAAATCAAGAAAGTGGTTCCAAAGTAGAGTCACAATGGACATACAGTGTTAACTTTGATTGTCCCTTCAAAGATGCATAGAATCATAGAATCCCTACAGTACAGAAAGAGGCCATTCGGCCCATCAAGTCTGCACCGACCACAATCCCACCCAGGCCCTACCTCCGTATCCCTACATATTTACCCACTAATCCCTCTAACCTACGCACCCCAGGACACTAAGGGCAATTTTAGCATGGCCAATCAACCTAACCCGCACATCTTTGGACTGTGGGAGGAAACCGGAGCACCCGGGGAAAACCCACGCAGACACAAGGGGAATGTGCAAACTCCACACGGACAGTGACCCAAGCCGGGAATCGAACCCAGGTCCCTGGAGCTGTGAAGCAGCAGTGCGAACCACTGTGCTACCGTGCCACTGAGTCTTTCTAGTACTCTCCATTTTTATTACTTTTGTAGTCTAGGAGCTGAATTTTGTGGAGTCAAGAAGACGTATTTTTTTTTAAATGGCAGGCATGAGCTGAATGCAGAAGTCCTGCCCTCATTTCCAACAGATCCAATATTTGTCAGTAGGGAAAAAGAGACCAGGGCAAGGTTCAAAGAGGAGGAAAATCCAAACTCAGTGCTGTGTTTAAACACACCCCATTTTGGCTGTTGCAAGTAGCTTTGCCCTGTGGAAGATATGAGTTGATGGATGAATTGATAGGGCAGAAATAAACACTTTTGAAGAGTGGCTAAGGTCTATTTAACTGTTATGATCTGAAGTTTCTTCAGATCCCTTGCTCTTTAAACGGCCAAGAAAATTGGCTGCAGCTGTCAGTGATTGTTTAAAATCCCTGTTTTGAGTGCTATGATTGCCAGGACAGTTGGTGGAGCATCTGTACAAGCAGTTTCAATTGAGTTATAATTGAAACTGAATATGAATGCTTGGCTAAGTTTCAAAAGTTGTCAAGTTCTCTTTCGCAGAATGTTCTGAGCTCACAGTTTAAAATAGAGTTGACATCTTAAAAAGGCCAATGATGGAATAAGGATTTAAACATAAATTTGTTTTTATAAGAGATTAACCATTAAAGATTAAAAGCCTTAGTGCTCTCATGTTTTGGAAATTATTCCAAGTCTGCATGGTGAGAGCTGCTAGATTTTTGAAATTTATTTGATTTGAGCTCCACATGGTTTCTGATGATTGCACAATGTTCAGCAACATTTGCAGCTCCTCAGGTACTGAAGCAGTCCATATCCAAATGTAGCAAGACCTAGATAATCTCCAGGCTTGGGCTGACAAATGGGGAGTAACCTTTGCACCATTTCTTTTCATTTAGCGATGGTGGTGTAGTGCTGAGCATGGCTGCTTCCCAAGCAGTAGACCTGGGTTTGACTCTATAGACAGTTACATAAGCGAGATGGGTATAGAGGGATATGGGCCAAACACGGGTAATTGGGACTAGCTTAGGGGTTAAAAAGGGGGCAGCATGGACAAGTTGGGCCAAATGGCCTCTTTCCATGCTATAAACCTCTGACTCTATGACACACAAGTGCCAGGCAATGCCCATCTCCAACAAGAGAGAATCTAACCAATGATGTTCAATTACCTATTCATAGTTGAATTCCTCACCATCAACATCTAGTCACCATAGAATAGTGACAGTAGCATGTACCATCTACAAGATATACTGCAGGAACTCACCAAGGCTCCTTCGACAGCACCTTCCAAACCCACGACCACTAGGTGCATTCACCCAAACAGGCGCCGGAGTGTGGCGACTAGGGGAATTTCACAGTAACTTAATTGAAGTGTTAATGTAAGCCTTACTTGTGACTAATAAATAAACTTTACTTTTATCATGGGATACATGGGAATGCTACCCCATGGAGGTTCCTGTTCAAACCACTTACCATCCTGACTTGGAAACATATCACCGTTCCTTCCCTGTCACTGGGTCAAAATCCTGGAATTCCCTCCCTAACAGGACTGTGTGTGTTACCTACACTTCAGGGACTGAACCAGTTCAAGAAGGTGACTCAGCACCACGTTCTGAAAGGCAACGAGGAATGGGCAATAAATGCTGGCCTCACCAGCGAAGACCACATTCCATGAAAGAAAGAGTATCTGAAAACAACATTTTCATGTTAATAAAAACCTTTCCTTACCTTCTGGATCTTTCTTCATTCTATCTCTTACTATTTCTAATCTTTAGGTACCATTTCTTCTTTTCAGATTTTTTTTTAGTTTTACTGTTCCTGGCTTGGTGTTTATCTTCCTTTTTGAACATAAGAGCTAGGAGCAGGAGTAGGCCACCCAGCCCCTCGGGCCTGCTCCACCATTCAATAAGATCACGGCTGATCTTTTTGTGGACTCAGCTCCACTTACCCGCTCACCATAACCCTTAATTCCTTTACCGTTCAAAAATTTATCTATCCTTGCCTTAAAAACATTCAATGAGGTAGCCTCAACTGCTTCATACAGCTTCAAACATTTCATTTAACCCAGCCAAAAGACTCCAATAATCCTCTGGATGTGGTGCAGTAAACCTTCTTGAACCAAAAGTGCTGTGCCCTGTGATGTAAGAATTAGGAGCAGGATTTGATTTGATTTATTATTGTCACATGTATTATTACAGTAAAAAGCATTGTTTCTTGCGTGCTGTACAGACACAGCATTCTGTTCAAACAGAAGGTAACGAGAGAGTGCAGGATGTAGTGTTACAGCCATAGCTAGGGTTTAGAGAAAGATCAACTTAATACGAGGCAAGTCCATTCAAACGTTTGATGGCAGCAGGGAAGAAGCTGTTCTTGCATCGGTTGGGTATGTGAGCTCAGACTTTTGTATCTTTTTCCCGACGGAACAAGGTAGAAGAGAGTACGTCTAGGGTATGTGGGGTCCTTAATTATGCTGCCTGCTTTTCGAGGCAGCAGGCCGTGTAGACAGTGTCTATGGATGGGTGGCTAGTTTGCATGATGGACTGGGCTTCATTCATGAACCTTTGTAGTTTTTTGTGGTCTTGGATAGAGCAGGAGCTATACCAAGCTGTGATATAACCAGAAAGAATGTTTTCTATGGTGCATTTGTAAAAGTTGGTGAGAGTCAGAGCAGACATGCCAAATTTCCTTAGCTTCCTGAGAAAGTAGAGGCATTGATGGGCTTTCTTAACTATAGTGTCGGCATGGAGGGATTAGAACAGGTTGTTAGTGATCTGGACACCTAGAAACATGAAGCTCTTGACCATTTCGACTTTGTCCCCATCGACGTACACAGGGGCATGTTCTCCACTACGTTTCCTGAAGTTGGTGACTATCTCCTTCATTTTGTTGTCCATTGAGGAAATGTCATTGAGGATTATTGTCGTTTCACAAGTTCACCAGATTCTCTATCTCTTTCCTGTACTCTGTCTCATCATTGTTTGAGATCCAACCCACTGCAGTGGTGTCATCAGCAAACTTGAAAATCAAGTTGAGAGGAATTTGGCCACACAGTCATAGATGTATAAGGAGTATAGTAAGGGGCTGAGGACACAGTCTTGTGGAGCACCAGTGTGGAGGAGGTGTTTTGCGGTCTGTGGGTTAGGAAGTCTAGGATCCAGTTACAGAGAGAGGAGCCGAGCACCAGGTCATGGAGTTTGGAGATAAGTTTTGTAGGAATAATGGTGTTGAAGGCTGAGCTGTAGTCAATAAATAGGAGTCTGACACAGGTGTCGTTGTTATCCTGGTGTTCCAGGGTTGGGTGTAGGGCCAGGGAGAGGTGTCTACTGTGGACCTGTTGTGGCAATAGGCAAGCTGTAGTGGATCCAGGCAATATGGGAGGCCAGAATTGATTTGTGCCATGACTAACCTTTCATAGACCATTCAGCCCTTTGAGCCTGCTCCAACATTCAATAAGATAATGGCTGGTCTGATTGTAATCTCAACTCCACATTCCTCCTGTCCCCCCCATAACCCTTGACTCCTGTCTAATTCAGCTTTGAGTATATTCACTGTCTCAATCTCCACCGCTCTCTCTCGAAAGATAAATAACCGTCTGAGAGAAAAGGTTCCCTTCATCTCCCTCTTAAATGGGAGATTCTTGTGTCTCTTAGTTCTAGATAATCCTAAAAAGAGAAACATCTCAGCATCTGCTCCGTAGAACCTTCTCAGAAGCCTATATTTCAGTAAAACTACCTCTCACTCTTCTAAGCTCCAATGAGTAAAGGTCCAACCTCCTTAGCCTTTTCTCATTTATCCCAGGAATTGGTCTAGTGAATTGTCTCTGAACTGCTTTCAGTGCAAGTATATCCCTCTGCAAATAAAGAAACCAAAACTGTACACAGCTCTCTAGGTAGAACATAGAAGTCCAGGAACAGGCCCTTCAGCCCAAAATGTTGTGCCGAACATGAGCCAAATTAAATTAATCCCTTCTACCTGCCCTTAGTCCATATCCTTCTATTTCCTGCATATTCATGTACTTATCTAAATGCCCCTATCGTTTCTGCCTCCACCACCACCCTGTGTTCCAGACACTTATCATTCTCTGTGTAAAAATAAAAACTTGCCCCTCATCTGAACTTTCCCCCTTTCACCTTAAGTGCATGCCCCCTCGTATTAGATATTTCAATTCCTGGAAAAAGATTCTGACTGTCAAGCCTATCTATGCCTCTCATAATTTTATAGACTCTACCAGGTCTCCCTTCAGCCTCCGCCACTCCAGAGAAAACAACCCTAATTTGTACAGCCTCTCCTTATAGCTCACACCCTCTAATCCAGACAGCAGCCTGGTAAACCTCTTCTACACCCTCTTCAAAGCTTCCACATCCTTCCTGTAAAGTGGTGACCAGAATTGAACATAATACTCTTAAGTGCGGCCTAACCAAAGTTTTATTAAACTGCAATATGACTCATTCCGACCAATAAAGGCTAGCATGCGGTACGCCTTCCTTACCACCCTATCTACTGGCCACTTTTGGGAACTATAGACTTGAACCCCAAGATCCCTCTGTACATCAGTGCTGTTCAGGGTCTTGCTTAACATTTGATCTCCCAAAGTGCAGCACCTCATACTTGCCCGGATTAAACTCCATCTGCCATTTCTCCGCCCATATCTGCAGCTGATCGATATCCCGCTATATCCTTTGACAACCTTCTATCTCTGTGGTCTTTCCAATACCTGACGTAATTTAACAAGACTTCCCTAATTTAATACTCCATCTCCCTTTTAATTTGCCTTCCTGATTACTTGCTGTACCTACAACGGTAGGTACAATGGGTGGCACGGTGGTTAGCACTGCTACCTCACAGCACCAGGGACCAGGCTTCAATTCCAGCCTCAAGTGACTGTGCGGAGTTTGCACATTCTCTGCGTGGGTTTCCTCCAGGTGCTCCAGTTCCTTCCCACAGTCCAAAAATGTGCGGGTTAGGTTGATTGGCGATGCTAAATTGACCCGAGTGTCGGGGATTCGTGGATTAAAAATGTGGGGTTGCAGGGATGGGGCCTGGGTGGAATTGTGGTCGGTGCAGACTTGATGGGCTGAATGGCCTCCTTCTGCAGTGTAGGGCATTCTATGATACGTACTAACTTTTTGTGATACTTCTTCCAGGACCCCAGATCCCTCTGGACCTCAGCATTATTCATTCTTGTCTTCATGTAAATAGTAATGTGCTTTTCTACTCATCTTGCCAAAGTGGACAACCTCACATTGTCTCACTGAGCACAGCAGGACCATTCTGTTAAATGGACAGGATGGTGAGAGCAGCACAAATTGACAGAATGACATCAGGGAGATTTAGGGCCCTAAACATGGTTAATCCTAAAGTATTCTTCAGTATGGAGCTCCCTGCCTCTGAATTGAAGCTGGGTTGTCGAGGAAAACATATAGCGTTTATTTATCTGGCCTATGTACCCACTGATGTACAAATTGTTTAACAAACCAAAACTCTTTCCAAAACAGAACCGAACAAACATGACATATGAAAAGATGTCGAGGGCTCTACGTCATTACTACAAACTGAACATCATCAAGAAGGAGCCCGGGCAACGGCTCTTGTTTAGGTACCGTGAGGGTGGGGAATTGGGGTGGGGGCATCGTGGATGGCTGGGGTCTAGCTTTCATGAGGGTGGAGGGCAATGCTGATGACCGGGGTCTCGGTACCGTGAAGGTGGAAACTTGGATTTGGGGCATTTTGGATAGCTGGGGTTTAAATTCTGAGAGGGTGAGGAATCAGGATGAGGGTGGGGCAATGCTGATGGCTGGAGGGGCATTGGCGAACATGGGGTTACTGCTGAGGGCAGCACTGGAATGGTCTGAGGTAGTGGACAGGGAATATGGGGGTTGGCTACAGATCGTGAGTGGTGGTGGATGCAGTCAGTGGGGTTGTGAAGGTGTGTTGGTAATGGGGCAGTGGACACAGAGCAGGGCTGGAGAAAGGGCATGGTGAGGGAGAGGGTGCAAATGGTAAATGGCGCGAGTGTCAGGGTACAGCTGATAATGGGGAGGACATTGAGGAGGAGTAGACATTGAGAGGGTGTTGGTGGGTGGTGAATGGAGGATAGTGAAGGCAGGACTTCCTGCCCATCCTGAGCAATGGATTTCCTCCCTCAATCTCTTGTCAGGTTTATGAAAACCCCGGATGAGATTGTGAACAGTCGGGCTGATCGTCTGGAACATCTGGAGTGCCAAGAAATGGAGGAGCCACTGTACCAGGATGAGGAGTGCTGAGTGCAGTGACTATGGGAACTCTGACTGGAAATGGAGAAGATGCCCGGACACTGCAACTGTTGGACCGGCAGGGCCAGAGTGTTGGGAGTGGAGAGTGACTCTTTGTGCAAGTACTGCAGGCACTGAGGTCCACACTGTGCTCCAGTTTATCGCTATATCTACCCTACATCTGCCGCTTTATTTACTGTGACAACTATCAACCTTTCATTGGACCAACAATGATTGGGAGTGGCTGAGGACAAACAGAGGGTGGTCTCCAAACCTGCTCTCCATCTTTGCCATCCCCTTGTGGACTCTGATATAGTTAATGCCAGGCTTCTACCACACAGCAGCTTCCTTGGAACACGAATGACAGGGAATATGGAATCAGAATGGACTGAAAGGCCGACCCTGTCCATGTCAATCTGGTCAGTGGCAGAGGGGTCTCCTGCTGTCTAATGCACTATTACTCTTAATGATTATAACTTGAATTTTAATGATTTTTTTTTTAAACTGCACAAATGGAATCTCTGCCGCTGTTGGAGCTATCTACATTTTTTTAAAATCAGAAAACACACTTTGTCATGATTCTTTTTAAGCAATGCTACACCTGGAATTAAAATGAAAATGATTAGAGGTGGACATGCTGTTATCGAGTTGGAATTTTGGGATCGCTCTGTGAATCCACAGGGCAATAGTCACAAACTTTGACTTTCATCACTTGTCTCAGCAAAAGATTGCAAAAAGTAGTTTATAAATGTCTTCACACACATATTGCTAATGGGCCTACGGAGACAGCTTGCTGTTTAACTTCCACATGAGCAGTCGGCTTTAATCTGTTCTCCCAAAATCTCTTCTCCCCTTTCCCTTCAACCACAGCTCTGATCAATTCTTAAAATGTTGCAATGATCTCTGCTTTACTAAGTAACTGCGTTCATTTCACAGCTTTGCACCCCTTGATGTGTTTACTGTTAGAATTGTGAAGATATTGGACAGAAAGAAACCATATCAGTGCCATCTCTCTGGCCTAATTGGTCCCACTCCCTTGCTGTTGGAACCATAGAAAAGTTACGGCATAGAAAGAAGCCATTCAGCCCATCAGGTTGACGCTGGCTGAAAATGTCTCCAACACTGAGTCCGTAGCCTTGCAGGTTCTTCAGGTGCAGGTGCAGATCCAGATATCTTTTAAATGAGTTGAGAGTTTCAGCCTCAATCACCAATTCCAGATACCCATCATCCTCTAGGTGGAAAGGTTTTCCCAATGTTCCCTCTAATCCTTCTACCAATCACCTTCAATCTGTGCCCTCTGATAATTAATTGGCTAGGGGAAACAGGTGTTTCCTGTCTGGCATGTCTAGACCCCCTCATCATTTTGTACAGCTCAATTAGGTCTAGACAAATACATGAATAGGATGGGAATAGAGGGATATGGTCCCCGGAAGGGTAGGGGGTTTTAGTTAAGTCAGGCAGCATGGTCGGTGCAGGCTTGGAGGGCCGAAGGGCCTGTTCCTGTGCTGTAATTTTCTTTGTTCTTTTTTTTACCCTCACCGTTCTTTGTTGCAAAGAAAACAACCCAACCTATCAAATCTCTCCTCCATAGCTACAATTTTCCAACCCTGGCATCATCTTGACCAATACAAGCAAAGGCTTAGATAAGGCCCAGAGAAATTATGTAATATGGTGACCAGAACTGTACACAAAATTCCAGCCGTGGCCTAACCAGTGTTTTATATAGTAAAAGAGTCAGAGGTTTACAGTATGGAAACAAGTCCTTTGGCCCAACTCGTCCATGCCACCCAGCTTTTAACTACTAAGGTAGTCCCAATTGCCCATATTTAGCCCTTGTCTCTTTTACCCATGTCACTGCCTAAATGCTTTTTAAAAGATAGAATTGTACCTGCCTCTAGCAGCTTGTTCCAGACATTCACCACCATGTGTGTGAAAAAATTGCCCCTCTGGACGTTTTTGTCTCTCTCACCTTAATGCGATGCCCTCAAGTTTTAGACTACCCTACCTTTGGGAAAAGATGTTGACTATCAAACTGATCTATTCCCCTCATTATTTTATAGACCTCCAAGTCCCCTACACACCAGGGGAAAAAAAGTCCCAGTCTATCCAGCCTTTCCTTCCAGCTCAAACCATCAAGTCCTGTAGCCTCCTAGTAAATCTTTTCTGCATCCCAGCATTACATCCCAGCTTTTGTGTTCTCACCCAATAAATGAAATCATTCCACATGCTTTCTTGACTGCCTTATCTACCTGCTTTGCCACCTTCAAGAGTCTGTTGACATGTATCCCAAGGTCTCTCACTTCCTCAATCCTCTCAATGTCTTCCCATTTATTGAGCTTTGATTTCCCTCCCCAAATGCATCACCCCTCACCTTTCCTGATTGAATTTCAAACCATTGATATAATTCTGGAGTTGACAGCTATCCTCTTCACTACACTTTGTGTCATCAGCAAATTTCCTAATCACGCCTCTCACATTTAAGTCGAAATCATTAAAATATACAATAAACAGCTAGGGCCCCAACACTGAGCCCTGTGGAACATCACTGGAAACTGTTTTTCATTCACAAAAATCACCCATCAACCCTTTGTTTCCTGTCAACGAGCACATTTTGGATCCAACCTGGCACCTTCCCTTGTCTCCCATGAGATATCATTTTTCTGACCAATCTGCTATATAACATCCACTGAACTACCGTAATCCTCGTCGTTACTCCCTCAAAACAACTCATTTGGTTAATAAGACACGATCCTCCCCTAACAAAACCATGCTGACTATCCCTGATCAATCCGTGCCTTTCTAAGTGACAGTTTATCCTGTCTCTCAGAATTGATTCTGATAATTTGCCCACCACCAAAGTCAGACTGACCAGCCGATAATTTTCTGACCTATCCCTTGCACCCTCTTTTAAATAATGGTACAATATTTGTAGATCGCCAGTCCTCTGGTACCTAAACTGTATCTAGTGAGGATTGGAAAATGATCCTTCAAGCATCCGCTATTCCCTCCCTTGCTTCCTTCAATAACCTCGGATACACTACATACGGCCCTGGTGAATGATCCACCCTCAAGGATGTTAGTCCTCTCTCACTGTGTTATTGTGTTGACCCTCAGAATAGGGTACGGTGGACAAAGAAACAATTACACAGAATATTTTGTACAATTCAAAATTAATTAAAGGTTACAAAAACACATCAATAAACACTTGAACTGCCTTTTTACTCAACACTTGCTAAAATACTGACTATTTGCTGCAACAAACGCTTTGAATTCCAATATTACCTGAAATACTTGCGAGGCAAGTTGATCAGCCTCCCTCCCAGCTGGATCATCTTCTCCAAGTCCACGTGCATTGGTTGTTCCTTCAGTCAATGCTGCCGATGTCTCTGATGTTCCTTCTTTTATCCAGGTTCTCCTGGTGCTGAGTCTGATACACTTGCAAACCGGGCCCAAGTTCTATTGTCTCATTAAGACTAGAAATAAACAGGACACTCCTTTAGGAGTATTGACAGGCAGAGCGATCTGGTCGTACATATCCACTGAAAGTGGCAATGCAGGTGGATAAGGCGGTCAAGAAGGCACACATAGTGATGGAAAAGGATGAGTGGTGTCCCAAGGGTAAGGTGTTGGATTGGGGGAAGGCTAACTTTATTGGGATCAGGCAGAAATTGGCAGCTCTTGATTGGGAGAGGCTGTTTGAGGGTAAATCCACATCTGGTATGTGGCAGTCTTTTAAGGAACGGTTGTTAGGGCTACAGGACAAGCATGTGCCTGTAAAAAAGGATAGGAAGGGTAGGATTAGGGAACCGTGGATAACCAGGGAAATTGAGGGACTAGTCAAAAGGAAAAGAGAGGCGTATGTTAGGTCCAATCAGCTAAAAACGGAGGGAGCTCTGGAGGAGTACAATGAAAGTAGGAAAATACTCAAACGGGGAATTAGAAGAGCAAAAAGGGGTCACGAAATGTTCTTGGCAGACAGGATTAAGGAGAATCCCAAGGCATTTTATTCATACGTTAGGAACAAAAGGGTTGTTAGGGAAAAAATCGGACCTCTCAGGGACAAAAGTGGGGACTTATGCTTGGAGCCCAAAGAGGTAGGGGAGATCCTAAATGAATACTTTGCGTCGGTATTCACAAAGGAGAGGGATGTGTTGACTGGGAGTGTCTCGGAGGGGAGTGTTGAACCGTTGGAGAAAATCTCCATTACAAAGGAGGAAGTGTTAGGTTTGTTAGAGAATATAAAGACTGACAAATCCCCAGGGCCTGATGGAATCTATCCAAGGCTGCTCAGGGAGACGAGAGGTGAAATCGTTGGGCCTCTGACGCAAATCTTTGTCTCGTCACTGGACACAGGTGAGGTCCCAGAGGATTGGAGGATAGCCAATGTGGTCCCGTTATTTAAGAAGGGTAGGAAGGATAACCCGGGTAATTATAGGCCGGTGAGCTTGACGTCCGTGGTTGGGAAGTTGTTGGAGAAGATTCTTAAAGATAGGATGTATGCGCATTTAGAAAGGAATAAACTCATTAACGATAGTCAACATGGTTTTGTGAGAGGGAGGTCATGCCTCACTAACCTGGTGGTGTTTTTTGAAGAAGTGACCAAAATGGTTGACGAAGGAAGGGCCGTGGATGTTGTCTATATGGACTTTAGTAAAGCGTTTGACAAAGTCCCTCATGGTAGGCTAGTGAAAAAGGTTGGATCCCATGGGATAAAGGGGGAGGTGGCTAGATGGGTGGAGAGCTGGCTTGGTCATAGAAGACAGAGGGTGGTAGTGGAAGGGTCTTTTTCCGGCTGGAGGCCTGTGACTAGTGGTGTACCGCAGGGCTCTGTATTGGGACCTCTGCTGTTTGTGATTTATATAAATGATCTGGAAGAAGGAGTAACTGGGGTGATCAGTAAGTTTGCGGACGACACAAAACTGGCAGGACTTGCAGATAGTGAGGAACATTGTCAGAGGCTACAGAAGGATATAGATAGGCTGGAAATTTGGGCAAGGAAATGGCAGATGGAGTTCAATCCTGATAAATGCGAAGTGATGCATTTTGGTGGGAATAATGTAAGGAGGAGCTACACGATAAATGGAAGAACCATAAAAGGTGTAGAGACGCAGAGGGACCTGGGTGTGCAAGTCCACAGATCTTTGAAGGTGACGTCACAGGTGGAGAAGGTGGTGAAGAAGGCATATGGCATGCTTGCCTTTATAGGACGGGGCATAGAGTATAAAAGTTGGGGTCTGATGTTGCAGATGTATAGAACGTTGGTTCGGCCGCATTTGGAATACTGCGTCCAGTTCTGGTCGCCACACTACCAGAAGGACGTGGAGGCTTTGGAGAGAGTACAGAGGAGGTTTACCAGGATGTTGCCTGGTATGGAGGGGCTTGGTTATGAGGAGAGATTGGGGAAACTGGGGTTGTTCTCCTTGGAAAGACGGAGGATGAGGGGAGACTTAATAGAGGTGTATAAAATTATGAAAGGCATAGATAGGGTGAACGGTGGGAAGCTTTTCCCCGGGTCGGTGGTGACGTTCACGAGGGTCATAGGTTCAAGGTGAAGGGGGGGAGGTTTAACACAGATATCAGAAGGACATATTTCACACAGAGGGTCGTGGGGGCCTGGAATGTGTTGCCGGGCAAGGTGGTGGAGGCGGACACACTGGGAACGTTTAAGACTTATCTAGACAGCTATATGAACGGAGTGGGAATGGAGGGATACAAAAGAGTGGTCTAGTTTGGACCAGGGAGCGGCGCGGGCTAATTGTTCCTTGTTTCTCGTGGAAGTGGAAATGACTAGGGTTGGGAAGCATTTTCCGATCAGGGCCATTGTGATCTCCTGGACTCGTTTCGATCGCCTCAGGGGGTCGGAGAGGAATTTCCCAGATTTTTTTTCTCCCATATTGGCCCTGGGGTTTTTCACTCTGGGTTTTCGCCTCTCCCTGGAGATCACATGGTCTGGAATGGGGGGGTGGGGGTGAGTTAATAGGTTGTAATGAACAAAGCATCGTAGCTGTGGGGGACAGCTCGGTGGATAGGATATTGGTATGTAGATAGGCTGGAAAATTGGGCGGGGATCCTGGATTCAGGATTCAATCCTGGACCGGGGAGCGGCGCGGGCTTGGAGGGCCGAAGGGCCTGTTCCTGTGCTGTATTGTTCTTTGTTCTTTGTTCATCAGTTGGGACATTGAGCATAAAAATTGGCAGGTCATGATGCAGCTGTACAGAACCTTAGTTAGGCCTCATTTGGCCGCGATTCTCCCATTGTGACCCGCAATTTTTCTGGCAGGTTGGGCAAGGAGATGTGTGTGTCGGCCATTTTGCGGGTTCCCCGACAGTTTTTAACAACCTGCGTGCATCTCCCAGCTGGAGAAAAATGGCACCACCAGGAATCCGCTGAAAATCGGCGGGCCACTGTTTAGCATGAGTTTACATACCTTTGCATGCCATTGGCGGAGATTGCCGTGTGGATTCCGATAATGTCTGTGTCTCCCACCTCTTTGGCGTGATGTAATTTTAGCGCGAATCAGAATAGGTATGTAAAAGTCACAACCTGGCATGGCAGCCTTGAACTGGCGTGAAGAGGTAAGTGCTGCTAGCGGAGAGTGGGGGGATGTTGCAGGTAGGTCCTGGAGATGCCTGGCGGCCTTCCTCCTGCTGCCTTCAGGATTTGGCCCATTTCCTCACAGCTGCCTGAGGTTTCGTCAGGGAGTCCCGCTCCCCCAAGCAGCGCTGAAGCTGACTGTGAGAGGCAGCATCGAGGGCTCCTGCTCTCCCCCACCCCCTCTCCAAGCAGCGTTGAAGCTGACTGTGAGAGGCAGCGTCAAGGGCTCCTGCTCGCCGCCCCCCCCACCACACCCCTCCAAGCAGCGCTGAAGCGCACAGTGGGAAGCAGCCTCAAGGGCTCCCGCTTCCTCTCCCTCCTTCAGAGCACTTTGCAGTGGCATTGTCTTTCTGCGGGGTGTGGTCAGGGACTCTACTAAGTGCTGGTGTTCTGGGGTGGGGGAGAAGTATCACCATGTAGTGACTGAGGCCGAACCAGATGAAGCTGCTCCAGGCCAGATTGCAGAGGTTCAGACATGGACTGCATGGTGTGGCTTTTGCTACCAAATAAACCTGTTGGACTTTAACCTGGTGTTGTTAAACTTCTTACGGAATCTGCTGTCAAAGGGCACACATCTGGTGCTGCTTTGCAGTCTGTCTCTGCCCTGGGACACGGACCAGCAACACATGCCTGTAACAGATGCTGCAATTGCACACATAGCAATGGCTCAAGGATGCCCATTGTCTATGTCTGCACACCAACCTGCATAATCTGTGCCAGCATTTGTCATGATGAGAATCTCACACAACCCTAATCGGGTCATGCATGGCACCATGGATTGCGTGGGGTTGCCAGCTCCCACAAGTGGGGATGCTGGCCCAAGTGAGGGATTGGGATGGTGACGGGACTATGCAGCCAACGATAATAATCCATCATTCTATGCTCTTTCCAAACCCCACTGTGCAGATGGATCCCGGTGTGCTTGATCTGGAGCTGGTCATGTTGGTGGCAGGGACGGAAGAGGAGGAGGTGGAAGCGACTCAGGAGGTGGCGGGCGTAGAGAGACCACCACAAAAACAGCCACCACCAGACCCTCAGGAAGGAGGGCAGGGGGCTGCAGCCGAGGGCCAGGGGGTGGGTGAGCAGGCACCCGAGAGGGTGCACAGAAGGCGGAGGGTGCCAAGGCCAAGGAGGTACAGACCCCACAATTTCTTTGAGGCCCTCTCAGAGGAGATGTGCTGTCGCCAGCTGCGCTTGTCCAAGACCACGGTGCATTACTTTTGTGAGGTCCCCTCACACCTGGCAACTCGGGGGAGCGGCGGCCACCTGCCCCCTATGGATGTGAAGGTGACGGCAGCCCTTAATTTCTATGCCTCTGGGTCATTCCAGGCTCCCAGTGGTGACCCAGCTGGGATCTCCCAGGCCTCCGTGCACGATGTGAGCAGCAGGTCACAGGTGCCCTGTGTGCCCGGGCAGGGCAGTTCATTAATTTCGATGTGGGCCGCACACAGCAGGAGGCCGGGCTCTCAGCTTCACATCCCGAATGTGCAGGGCACAGTGGATGGCACACACATCGCCTTGTGGGCCCCCCATGCAGGGCTGCAGCGATTTGTGAACCGGAAGAGGTTCCACTCCCTGAACGTTCAAATTGTCTGCGACCATCAGCTGAAGGTCATGCAGGTCGATGCACGCCATCCAGGGAGTGTCCATGAGAGCTTTGTGATCCGGCAGTCGGACATCCCTGGGGCTCTTTGAAGACCAGCCCAGGCTCCCGGGATGGCTACTGGGTGACAAGGGTTACCCGCTAAGGTCATGGCTGATGACGCCTGTGCAGAGGCCCGAGACCGAGGTGGCGACCCGCTACAATGAGGCCCATGCAGCCACTTGGTTCATCATTGAGTGGTGCATCGGCCTGCTGGAGATGTGGTTCCACTGCTTGGACCACTCGGGGGGTGGAGGCCCTCCAGTATAATCCTGTGTGTGCTTCACTCGTCGTTATCATTTGCTGCGCTCTGCACAACATCAACCAGCCGGGGGTGGCGGGGGGGGGGGGGGGGGGGTGCAGACACGAGGAGGAGGAAGGTGAAGGAGGAGGACGAGACAGGAGAAGGAGGAGGAGGACAAGGACGAGACAGGAAGACAAGGATGAAACAGGAGGAGGAGGGGAAGAGAGGAGGAGGAGCCAGGAGGAAGAGGAGGAGCCAGAAGGAGGAAGAGGAGCAGCCAGGAGCAGGAGGAGGAGCAGCAGCCAGGAGGAGGAGGAGGAGGAGGAGCAGCCAGGAGGAGCAGCCAGGAGGAGGAGGAGGAGCAGCCAGGAGGAGCAGCCAGGAGGAGTAGGAGGAGGAGGAGCAGCCAGGAGGAGGAGGAGGAGAAGGAGGAGGAGCAGCCAGGAGGAGCAGCCAGGAGGAGGAGCAGCCAGGAGGAGCAGCCAGGAGGAGGAGGAGGAGCAGCCAGGAGGAGCAGCCAGGAGGAGGAGGAGGAGGAGCAGCCAGGAGGAGGAGGAGGAGGAGGAGCAGCCAGGAGGAGGAGGAGGAGGAGGAGCAGCCAGGAGGAGGAGGAGGAGCAGCCAGGAGGAGGAGCAGCCAGGAGGAGGAGGAGCAGCCAGGAGGAGGAGCAGCCAGGAGGAGGAGGAGAAGGAGGAGGAGCAGCCAGGAGGAGCAGCCAGGAGGAGGAGCAGCCAGGAGGAGCAGCCAGGAGGAGGAGGAGGAGCAGCCAGGAGGAGCAGCCAGGAGGAGGAGGAGGAGGAGGAGGAGCAGCCAGGAGGAGGAGGAGGAGGAGGAGGAGCAGCCAGGAGGAGGAGGAGGAGGAGGAGCAGCCAGGAGGAGGAGGAGGAGCAGCCAGGAGGAGGAGGAGGAGGAGGAGCAGCCAGGAGGAGGAGGAGGAGGAGGAGCAGCCAGGAGGAGGAGGAGGAGCAGCCAGGAGGAGGAGGAGCAGCCAGGAGGAGGAGGAGCAGCCAGGAGGAGGAGGAGGAGGAGGAGCAGCCAGGAGGAGGAGGAGGAGCAGCCAGGAGGAGGAGGAGGAGGAGGAGCAGCCAGGAGGAGGAGGAGGAGCAGCCAGGAGGAGGAGGAGCAGCCAGGAGGAGGAGGAGGAGGAGGAGGAGCAGCCAGGAGGAGGAGGAGGAGGAGGAGGAGCAGCCAGGAGGAGGAGGAGGAGGAGCAGCCAGGAGGAGGAGGAGCAGCCAGGAGGAGGAGGAGGAGGAGGAGGAGGAGCAGCCAGGAGGAGGAGGAGGAGGAGGAGGAGGAGGAGCAGCCAGGAGGAGGAGGAGGAGGAGGAGGAGCAGCCAGGAGGAGGAGCAGCCAGGAGGAGGAGGAGGAGGAGCAGCCAGGAGGAGGAGGAGGAGCAGCCAGGAGGAGGAGGAGGAGGAGGAGCAGCCAGGAGGAGGAGGAGGAGGAGGAGGAGGAGCAGCCAGGAGGAGGAGCAGCCAGGAGGAGGAGGAGGAGGAGGAGCCAGGAGGAGGAGGAGGAGCAGCCAGGAGGAGGAGGAGGAGGAGCAGCCAGGAGGAGGAGGAGGAGGAGCAGCCAGGAGGAGGAGGAGCAGCCAGGAGGAGGAGGAGGAGGAGGAGGAGGAGGAGCAGCCAGGAGGAGGAGGAGGAGGAGGAGGAGGAGGAGGAGGAGCAGCCAGGAGGAGGAGCAGCCAGGAGGAGGAGGAGGAGCAGCCAGGAGGAGGAGGAGCAGCCAGGAGGAGGAGGAGCAGCCAGGAGGAGGAGGAGGAGGAGGAGGAGCAGCCAGGAGGAGGAGGAGGAGCAGCCAGGAGGAGGAGGAGGAGCAGCCAGGAGGAGGAGGAGGAGGAGGAGGAGGAGCCAGGAGGAGGAGGAGGAGGAGCAGCCAGGAGGAGGAGGAGGAGGAGGAGGAGCAGCCAGGAGGAGGAGGAGGAGCAGCCAGGAGGAGCAGCCAGGAGGAGGAGGAGGAGCAGCCAGGAGGAGGAGGAGGAGGAGGAGGAGCAGCCAGGAGGAGGAGGAGGAGGAGGAGCAGCCAGGAGGAGGAGGAGGAGGAGGAGGAGGAGGAGCAGCCAGGAGGAGGAGGAGCCAGGAGGAGGAGGAGGAGCAGCCAGGAGGAGGAGGAGGAGCAGCCAGGAGGAGGAGGAGGAGCAGCCAGGAGGAGGAGGAGGAGGAGGAGCCAGGAGGAGGAGGAGGAGCAGCCAGGAGGAGGAGGAGGAGGAGCAGCCAGGAGGAGGAGGAGGAGGAGGAGCAGCCAGGAGGAGGAGGAGGAGGAGGAGCAGCCAGGAGGAGGAGGAGGAGCAGCCAGGAGGAGCAGCCAGGAGGAGGAGGAGGAGCAGCCAGGAGGAGGAGGAGGAGCAGCCAGGAGGAGGAGGAGGAGGAGGAGCAGCCAGGAGGAGGAGGAGGAGGAGGAGCAGCCAGGAGGAGGAGGAGCAGCCAGGAGGAGGAGGAGGAGGAGGAGGAGGAGGAGGAGCAGCCAGGAGGAGGAGGAGGAGGAGGAGCAGCCAGGAGGAGGAGCAGCCAGGAGGAGGAGGAGGAGGAGCAGCCAGGAGGAGGAGGAGGAGGAGGAGCAGCAGCCAGGAGGAGGAGGAGGAGCAGCCAGGAGGAGGAGGAGGAGGAGGAGGAGGAGCCAGGAGGAGGAGGAGGAGCAGCCAGGAGGAGGAGGAGGAGCAGCAAGAAGAAGAAGAGGAGGAGGAGGAGCAGCCAGGAGGAGGAGGAGGAGGAGGAGCAGCCAGGAGGAGGAGGAGGAGGAGGAGGAGGAGGAGCAGCCAGGAGGAGGAGGAGGAGGAGGAGGAGGAGCAGCCAGGAGGAGGAGGAGGAGGAGGAGGAGCAGCCAGGAGGAGGAGGAGGAGGAGGAGCAGCCAGGAGGAGGAGGAGGAGCAGCCAGGAGGAGGAGGAGGAGGAGCCAGGAGGAGGAGGAGGAGGAGGAGCAGCCAGGAGGAGGAGGAGGAGGAGGAGGAGGAGTAGCCAGGAGGAGGCGGAGGAGGAGCAGCCAGGAGGAGGAGGAGGAGCAGCCAGGAGGAGGAGGAGGAGGAGGAGGAGCAGCCAGGAGGAGGAGGAGGAGGAGGAGGAGGAGGAGCAGCCAGGAGGAGGAGGAGGAGGAGGAGCAGCCAGGAGGAGGAGGAGGAGGAGGAGCAGCCAGGAGGAGGAGGAGGAGGAGGAGGAGTAGCAGCCAGGAGGAGGAGGAGGAGGAGGAGGAGCAGCCAGGAGGAGGAGGAGGAGGAGGAGGAGCAGCCAGGAGGAGGAGGAGGAGGAGCAGCCAGGAGGAGGAGGAGGAGCAGCCAGGAGGAGGAGGAGGAGGAGGAGCAGCCAGGAGGAGGAGGAGGAGGAGGAGCAGCCAGGAGGAGGAGGAGGAGCAGCCAGGAGGAGGAGGAGGAGGAGGAGGAGGAGGAGCAGCCAGGAGGAGGAGGAGGAGGAGGAGCAGCCAGGAGGAGGAGGAGGAGCAGCCAGGAGGAGGAGGAGGAGCAGCCAGGAGGAGGAGGAGGAGGAGGAGCCAGGAGGAGGAGGAGGAGGAGCAGCCAGGAGGAGGAGGAGGAGGAGGAGCAGCCAGGAGGAGGAGGAGCAGCCTGGAGGAGGAGGAGGAGGAGGAGCAGCCAGGAGGAGGAGGAGGAGGAGGAGGAGCAGCCAGGAGGAGGAGGAGGAGGAGGAGGAGCAGCCAGGAGGAGGAGGAGGAGGAGCAGCCAGGAGGAGGAGGAGGAGGAGGAGCCAGGAGGAGGAGGAGGAGGAGGAGCAGCCAGGAGGAGGAGGAGGAGGAGGAGGAGACAGAAGGAGGTGAGACAGGAGGAGGAGGAGGAGGAGCCAGGAGGAGGAGGAGGAGGAGGAGCCAGGAGGAGGAGGAGGAGGAGGAGGAGACAGAAGGAGGTGAGACAGGAGGAGGAGGAGGAGCCAGGAGGAGGAGGAGGAGGAGCCAGGAGGAGGAGGAGGAGCCAGGAGGAGGAGGAGGAGCCAGGAGGAGGAGGAGGGGCCAGGATGAGGAGGAGTCAGGAGGAGGAGGAGACAGGAGGAGGAGGAGGAGACAGAAGGAGGTGAGACAGGAGGAGGAGGAGGAGACAGGAGGAGGAGGAGACAGGAGGAGGAGGAGACAGGAGGAGGTGACAGGAGGAGGAGCAGGAGGTGACAGGAGGAGGAGGAGGAGACAGGAGGAGGAGGAGGAGACAGGAGGAGGTGAGACAGGAGGAGGAGGAGGAGACAGGAGGAGGAGGAGGAGACAGGAGGAGGAGGAGGAGGAGGAGGAGTAGCAGCCAGGAGGAGGAGGAGGAGGAGGAGGAGGAGCAGCCAGGAGGAGGAGGAGGAGGAGGAGGAGCAGCCAGGAGGAGGTGGAGGAGGAGCAGCCAGGAGGAGGAGGAGGAGCAGCCAGGAGGAGGAGGAGGAGGAGGAGCAGCCAGGAGGAGGAGGAGGAGGAGGAGGAGGAGCAGCCAGGAGGAGGAGGAGGAGCAGCCAGGAGGAGGAGGAGGAGGAGGAGGAGGAGGAGCAGCCAGGAGGAGGAGGAGGAGGAGGAGCAGCCAGGAGGAGGAGGAGGAGCAGCCAGGAGGAGGAGGAGGAGGAGGAGCCAGGAGGAGGAGGAGGAGGAGCAGCCAGGAGGAGGAGGAGGAGGAGGAGCAGCCAGGAGGAGGAGGAGCAGCCTGGAGGAGGAGGAGGAGGAGGAGCAGCCAGGAGGAGGAGGAGGAGGAGGAGGAGCAGCCAGGAGGAGGAGGAGGAGGAGGAGGAGCAGCCAGGAGGAGGAGGAGGAGGAGCAGCCAGGAGGAGGAGGAGGAGGAGGAGCCAGGAGGAGGAGGAGGAGGAGGAGCAGCCAGGAGGAGGAGGAGGAGGAGGAGGAGACAGAAGGAGGTGAGACAGGAGGAGGAGGAGGAGGAGCCAGGCGGAGGAGGAGGAGGAGGAGCCAGGAGGAGGAGGAGGAGGAGGAGGAGACAGAAGGAGGTGAGACAGGAGGAGGAGGAGGAGCCAGGAGGAGGAGGAGGAGGAGCCAGGAGGAGGAGGAGGAGCCAGGAGGAGGAGGAGGAGCCAGGAGGAGGAGGAGGGGCCAGGATGAGGAGGAGTCAGGAGGAGGAGCAGCCAGGAGGAGGAGGAGGAGACAGAAGGAGGTGAGACAGGAGGAGGAGGAGGAGACAGGAGGAGGAGGAGACAGGAGGAGGAGGAGACAGGAGGAGGTGACAGGAGGAGGAGCAGGAGGTGACAGGAGGAGGAGGAGGAGACAGGAGGAGGAGGAGGAGACAGGAGGAGGTGAGACAGGAGGAGGAGGAGGAGACAGGAGGAGGAGGAGGAGACAGGAGGAGGTGGATGAGGCAGGAGGAGGATGAGGCAGGAGGAGGAGGAGACAGGAGGAGGTGACAGGAGGAGGAGCAGGAGGTGACAGGAGGAGGAGGAGGAGACAGGAGGAGGAGGAGGAGACAGGAGGAGGAGGAGGAGACAGGAGGAGGTGGAGACAGGAGGAGGAGGAGGAGACAGGAGGAGGAGGAGGAGACAGGAGGAGGAGGAGGAGGAGACAGGAGGAGGTGGATGAGGCAGGAGGAGGATGAGGCAGGAGGAGGAGGAGACAGGAGGAGGTGACAGGAGGAGGAGGAGGAGACAGGAGGAGGAGGAGGAGACAGGAGGAGGAGACAGGAGGAGGTGACAGGAGGAGGAGGAGACAGGAGGAGGTGACAGGAGGAGGAGGAGGAGACAGGAGGAGGAGCCAGGAGGAGGAGGAGCCAGGAGGAGGAGGAGACAGGAGGAGGTGACAGGAGGAGGAGGAGGAGACAGGAGGAGGTGGAGACAGGAGGAGGAGGAGGAGACAGGAGGAGGAGGAGGAGACAGGAGGAGGAGGAGGAGACAGGAGGAGGTGGATGAGGCAGGAGGAGGATGAGGCAGGAGGAGGAGGAGACAGGAGGAGGTGACAGGAGGAGGAGGAGGAGACAGGAGGAGGAGGAGGAGACAGGAGGAGGAGACAGGAGGAGGTGACAGGAGGAGGAGGAGACAGGAGGAGGTGACAGGAGGAGGAGGAGGAGACAGGAGGAGGAGCCAGGAGGAGGAGGAGCCAGGAGGAGGAGGAGACAGGAGGAGGTGACAGGAGGAGGAGGAGGAGACAGGAGGAGGAGCCAGGAGGAGGAGGAGCCAGAAGGAGGAGGAGCCAGGAGCCAGGAGGAGCCAGGAGCCAGGAGGAGCCAGGAGCCAGGAGGAGCCAGGAGGAGCCAGGAGGAGGAGGAGCCAGGAGGAGCCAGGAGCCAGGAGGAGCCAGGAGGAGCCAGGAGGAGCCAGGAGCCAGGAGCCAGGAGGAGCCAGGAGCCAGGAGCCAGGAGCCAGGAGGAGCCAGGAGCCAGGAGCCAGGAGGAGCCAGGAGCCAGGAGGAGCCAGGAGCCAGGAGGAGCCAGGAGCCAGGAGGAGCCAGGAGGAGCCAGGAGGAGCCAGGAGCCAGGAGGAGCCAGGAGGAGGAGGAGCCAGGAGGAGGAGGAGCCAGGAGGAGGAGGAGCCAGGAGGAGCCAGGAGGAGGAGGAGACAGAAGGAGGTGAGACAGGAGGAGGAGGAGGAGACAGGAGGACAAGGAGAGAGGAGACAGGAGGAGGAGGAGAGAGGAGGAGGGGGAGACAGGAGGAGGAGTAGGACGACGAGACAGGACGAGGAGCGGCACGATAGCACAGTGGTTAGCACTGCTGCTTCACAGCTCCAGGGACCTGGGTTCGATTCCCGGCTCGGGTCACTGTCTGTGTGGAGTTTGCACATTCTCCTCGTGTCTGCGTGGGTTTCCTCCGGGTGCTCCGGTTTCCTCCCACAGTCCAAAGATGTGCGGGTTTGGTTGATTGGCCATGCTAAATTGCCCCTTAGTGTCCTGAGATGTGTAGGTTGGAGGGATTAGCGGATAAATATGTGTAGGGATGTGCGGGTAGGGCCTGGGTGGGATTGTGGTCAGTGCAGGCTCGATGGGCCGAATGGCCTGTTTCTGCACTGTAGGGTTTCTATGATTTCTTTCTATGATTTCTATGAGACGGGAGGGGAAGGAGGAGACAGGATGAGGAGGGGGAGACAGGAGGAGGAGACAGGAGGAGGAGGAGGAGACAGGAGGAGGAGGAGGAGACAGGAGGAGGAGGAGCCAGGAGTAGGAGGAGGAGCCAGGAGGGGGAGGAGGAACCAGGAGGAGGAGGATTAGGCAGGAGGAGGAGGAGACAGGAGGAGGTGACAGGAGGAGCAGGAGGAGTCAGGAGGAGGAGGAGGAGACAGGAGTAGGAGGAGGAGCCAGGAGTAGGAGGAGGAGCCAGGAGGGGGAGGAGGAACCAGGAGGAGGAGGATGAGGCAGGAGGAGGAGGAGACAGGAGGAGGTGACAGGAGGAGCAGGAGGAGTCAGGAGGAGGAGGAGACAGGAGACAGGAGACAGGAGGAGGAGACAGGAGGAGGAGGGGAGGAGCCAGGAGGAGGAGGGGGAGGAGCCAGGAGGAGGAGGGGGAGGAGCCAGGAGGGGGAGGAGGAGCCAGGAGGAGGAGGAGGAGGAGGAGCCAGGAGGAGGAGGAGGGGCCAGGAGGAGGAGGAGGATCCAGGAGGAGGAGGAGGATCCAGGAGGAGGAGGAGGAGCCAGGAGGAGGAGGAGGAGCCAGGAGTGGGAGGAGGAGCCAGGAGTGGGAGGAGGAGCCAGGAGTGGGAGGAGGAGCCAGGAGTGGGAGGAGGAGCCAGGAGGGGGAGGAGGAGCCAGGAGGAGGAGGAGGAGGAGGAGCCAGGAGGGGGAGGAGGAGCCAGGAGGAGGAGGAGGAGCCAGGAGGAGGAGGAGGAGCCAGGAGGAGGAGGAGGAGCCAGGAGGAGGAGGAGGAGCCAGGAGGAGGAGGAGGAGCCAGGAGGAGGAGGAGGAGGAGCCAGGAGGAGGAGGAGGAGGAGGAGCCAGGAGGAGGAGGAGGAGCCAGGAGGAGGAGGAGGAGGAGCCAGGAGGAGGAGGAGGAGCCAGGAGGAGGAGGAGGAGGAGCCAGGAGGTGGAGGAGGAGGAGCCAGGAGGAGGAGGAGGAGGAGGAGGAGGAGGAGGAGCCAGGAGGAGGAGGAGGAGCCAGGAGGAGCCAGGAGGAGGAGGAGGAGACAGGAGGAGGAGACAGGAGGAGGAGACAGGAGCCAGGAGCGGAAGGAGGAGCCAGGAGGAGGAGGAGACAGGAGGAGGAGGAGTCAGGAGGAGGAGGAGTCAGGAGGAGGAGGAGACAGGAGGAGGAGGAGACAGGAGGAGGAGGAGACAGGAGGAGGAGGAGACAGGAGGAGGAGGAGAAGACAGGAGGAGGAGGAGACAGGAGGAGGAGCCAGGAGGAGGAGGAGGAGGAGCCAGGAGGAGGAGCCAGGAGGAGCCAGGAGGAGGAGGAGCCAGGAGGAGGAGGAGGAGGAGCCAGGAGCAGCCAGCAGGAGGAGGAGGAGCCAGGAGGAGGAGGAGGAGCCAGGAGGAGGAGGAGCCAGGAGGAGGAGGAGGAGCCAGGAGGAGGAGGAGGAGCCAGGAGGAGGAGGAGGGAGCCAGGAGGAGGAGGAGGAGCCAGGAGGAGGAGGAGGAGCCAGGAGGAGGAGGAGACAGGAGGAGGAGGAGGAGACAGGAGGAGGAGGTGAGACAGGAGGAGGAGGACGAGACAGGAGGACAAGGACGAGACAGGGGGACAAGAACGAGACAGGAGGAGGAGGAGACAGGAGGAGGAGGCAGGAGGAGGAGACAGGAGGAGGAGACAGGAGCCAGGAGGGGGAGGAGGAGACAGGAGGAGGAGGAGGAGCCAGGAGGAGGAGCCAGGAGGGGGAGGAGGAACCAGGAGGAGGAGGATGAGGCAGGAGGAGGAGGAGACAGGAGGAGGTGACAGGAGGAGCAGGAGGAGTCAGGAGGAGGAGGAGACAGGAGACAGGAGGAGGAGACAGGAGGAGGAGACAGGAGGAGGAGGAGGGGAGGAGCCAGGAGGAGGAGGGGGAGGAGCCAGGAGGGGGAGGAGGAGCCAGGAGGGGGAGGAGGAGCCAGGAGGAGGAGGAGGAGGAGGAGGAGGAGCCAGGAGGAGGAGGATCCAGGAGCAGGAGGAGGAGGAGGAGCCAGGAGGGGGAGGAGGAGCCAGGAGTGGGAGGAGGAGCCAGGAGTGGGAGGAGGAGCCAGGAGTGGGAGGAGGAGCCAGGAGGGGGAGGAGGAGCCAGGAGGAGGAGGAGCCAGGAGGAGGAGGAAGAGCCAGGAGGAGGAGGAGGAGCCAGGAGGAGGAGGAGGAGCTAGGAGGAGGAGGAGGAGCCAGGAGGAGGAGGAGGAGCCAGGAGGAGGAGGAGGAGCCAGCAGGAGATGGAGGAGCCAGGAGGAGGAGGAGGAGGAGCCAGGAGGAGGAGCCAGGAGGAGGAGGAGCCAGGAGGAGGAGGAGGAGGAGCCAGGAGGGGGAGGAGGAGGAGGAGGAGGAGCCAGGAGGAGGAGGAGCCAGGAGGAGGAGGAGGAGCCAGGAGGAGGAGGAGCCAGGAGGAGGAGGAGCCAGGAGGAGGAGGAGGAGGAGCCAGGAGGAGGAGGAGACAGGAGGAGGAGACAGGAGGAGGAGACATCTCCTCTGTACCTACCCCCCAGCACCTTAAACCTGTGTCCTCTCGTAGCAGCCATTTCAGCCCTGGGAAAAAGCCTCTGCGAATCCACCCGATCTATACCTCTCAACATCTTGTACACCTCTATCAGGTCACCTCTCGTCCTTCGTCTCTCCAAGGAGAAAAGACCGAGCTCCCTCAACCTATCCTCATAAGGCATGCCACCCAATCTAAGCAACATCCTTGTAAATCTTCTCTGCACCCTTTCAATAATTTCTACATCCTTCCTGTAATGAGGTGACCAGAACTGAGCACAGTACTCTAAGTGGGGTCTGACGAGGGTCTTATAAAGCTGCATCATTATTCTCCCGACTCCTAAACTCAATCCCTTGATTGATGAAGGCCAGCACACCATACGCCTTCTTAACCACCTCCTCTACCTGCGAGGTCGATTTAAGTATCCTATGGACCCGGATCCCAAGGTCCTTCTGATCCTCTACCCTGCTAAGAGTCTTACCCTTGATATTATACTCCTTCATCCCATTTGACCTGCCAAAATGTACCATTACACATTAATCCGTGTTGAAGTCCATCTGCCACTTCTCCGCCCAGTCTTGCATCCTATCTATGTCATGCTGCAGCTTCTGACATCCCTCCAAACTATCCACAACACCACCAACCTTCGTGTCGTCGGCAAACTTACCAACCCATCCCTCCACTTCCTCATCCAGGTCATTTATGAAAATGACAAACAGCAAGGGTCCCATGACACATCCCTGGGGCACTCCACTGGTGACCGACCTCCATTCAGAAAAAGACCCATCTACAACCACTCTCTGCCTTCTGCAGGCAAGCCAGTTCTGGATCCACAAGGCAACAGCCCCTTGGATCCCATGCCCTCTCAATATCTCGAGAAGTCTTGCATGGGGGACCTTATCGAACGCCTTGCTGAAGTCCATGTAAACCACATCTACCGCTTTTCCTTCGTCAATGTGTTTAGTCACATTGTCAAAGAACTCCACCAGGCTCGTAAGGCACGATTTGCCTTTGACAAAGCCGTGCTGACTACTTTTGAGCATACTAAACTTGTCTAAATGTTCATAAATCCTGTCCCTCAGGATCTTCTCCATCAACTTACCAACCACTGAGGTTAGACTCACCAGTCGGTAATTTCCTGGGCTATCCCTATTCCCTTTCTTGAATATAGGAACCACATCCGCAATCCTCCGGAAGCTCTCCTGTCTCCATCGACGACACAAAGATCATCGCCAGAGGCTCTGCAATCTCTTCCCTCGCCTCCCACAGTAACCTGCGATATGTGTGTGTGATATGTAATATGTAATATTAAGGGCGGCACGGTAGCACAGTGGTTAGCACTGCTGCTTCACAGCTCCAGGGTCCCAGGCTCGATTCCCGGCTCAGGTCACTGTCTGTGTGGAGTTTCCACATTCTCCTCGTGTCTGCGTGGGTTTCCTCCGGGTGCTCCGGTTTCCTCCCACAGTCCAAAGATGTGCGGGTTAGGTTGATTGGCCAGGTTAAAATAAAAAAATTGCCCCTTAGAGTCCTGGGATGCATAGGTTAGAGGGATTAGCGGGTAAAATATGTGGGGGTAGGGCCTGGGTGGGATTGTGGTCAGTGCAGACTCGATGGGCCGAATGGCCTCCTTCTGCATTGTAGGGTTTCTATGATTCTATGATGTGTGTGACGAGCAGAGACAGCAGTGTGTCAGATATTGGTTTAAGTGAGAGAGGCAGCAGTGTGTCAGTTATTGTGAGTGAGAGAGACAGCATAGTGTCAGCCAGTGTGAGGATGTGTGACAGCAGTGTGTTAGTGATCAGTGTGTTTGAGAGAGACAGCAGTGTGTCAGATATCAGTGTGACAGAGACAGCAGTTTGTCAGATATCAGTGTGAGTGAGAGAGACAGCATTGTGTTAAATATCAGTGTGACTGGGAGAGACAGCAGTGTGTCAGATATCAGTTTGACTGGCAGAGAAAGCAGTGTGTCAGAGATCAGTTTGAGTGAGTGAGACAGCAATGTGTCAGATAACAGTGTGAGTGAGAGATGCAGCATAGCATCAAGTCAGTGTGTGGAAGTGAGACAGCAGTGTGTCAGATATCAGTGTAAGTGGGAGAGACAGCAACATGTTAGATATCTGTGTGACTGGGAAAGATAGCAGTGATTCAGATGTCAGTGTGAGAGAGACAGCGGTGTGTCACATATTAGTGTGACAGAGAGACAGCAGTGTGTCAGATATCAGTGTGATTAAGAACATAGAACATTACAGCACAGTACAGGCCCTTCGGCCCTCAATGTTGCGCCAACCTGTGAAACCAATCTAAAGCCCATCTAACCTACACTATTCCAATATCATCCATATGTTTATCCAATGAACCTTTAAATGCCCTTAATGTTGACGAGTCCACTACTGCTGCAGGCAGGGCATTCCACGCCCTTACTACTCTCTGAGTAAAGAACCTACCTCTGACATCTGTCCTATATCTATCACCCCTCAATTTAAAGCTATGTCCCCTCGTGCTAGCCATCACCATCCGAGGAAAAAGGCTCTCACTATCCACCCTATCTAATCCTCTGATCATTTTATATGCCTCTATTAAGTCACCTCTTAACATAGAAACATCGAAAAACTACAGCACAAAACAGGCCCTTCGGCCCCACAAGTTGTGCCGAACATATCCCTACATTTTAGGCCTACCGATAACCCTCCATCCTATTAAGTCCCATGTACTGATCCAGGAGTCTCTTAAAAGACCCTATAGAGTTTGCCTCCACCACCACTGACGACAGCCGATTCCACTCGCCCACCACCCTCTGTGTGAAAAACTTCCCCCTAACATTTCCCCTGTGCCTACCCCCCAGCACTTTAATAGAAACATAGAAAAACTACAGCACAAAACCTTCTTCTCTCTAACGAAAACAGCCTCAAGTCACTCAGCCTTTCCTCATAAGACCTTCCCACCATACCAGGCAACATCCTGGTAAATCTCCTCTGCACCCTTTCCAATGCTTCCACATCCTTTCTATAATGCGGCGACCAGAACTGTACGCAATACTCCAAGTGCAGCCGGAGTTTTGTACAGCTGCAACATGACATCATGGCTCCGAAACTCAATCCCTCTACCAATAAAAGCTAACACACTGTGCACCTTCTTAACAACCCTATCAACCTGGGTGCCAACTTTCAGGGATCTATGCACATGGACACCAAGATCCCTCTGTTCATCCACACTACCAAGTATCTTACCATTAGCCCAGTACTCTGTATTCCTGTTACTCCTTCCAAAGTGAATCACCTCACACTTTTCCGCATTGAACTCCATTTGCCACCTCTCAGCCCAGCTCTGCAGCTTATCTATGTCCCTCTGTAACCTGCAACATCCTTCCGCACTGTCCGCAACTCCACTGACTTTAGTATCATCCGCAAATTTACTAACCCAGCCTTCTACGCACTCATCCAGGAGGAGGAGGAGCAGCCAGGAGGAGGAGGAGGAGGAGGAGGAGGAGGAGCAGCCAGGAGGAGGAGGAGGAGGAGGAGCAGCCAGGAGGAGGAGGAGGAGCAGCCAGGAGGAGGAGGAGGAGGAGGAGCAGCCAGGAGGAGGAGGAGGAGGAGGAGCCAGGAGGAGGAGGAGGAGCAGCCAGGAGGAGGAGGAGGAGGAGGAGCAGCCAGGAGGAGGAGGAGCAGCCTGGAGGAGGAGGAGGAGGAGGAGGAGCAGCCAGGAGGAGGAGGAGGAGGAGCAGCCAGGAGGAGGAGGAGGAGCCAGGAGGAGGAGGAGGAGGAGGAGCAGCCAGGAGGAGGAGGAGGAGGAGGAGGAGACAGAAGGAGGTGAGGACAGGAGGAGGAGGAGGAGGAGCCAGGAGGAGGAGGAGGAGGAGGAGCCAGGAGGAGGAGGAGGAGGAGGAGGAGACAGAAGGAGGTGAGACAGGGAGGAGGAGGAGGAGCCAGGAGGAGGAGGAGCCAGGAGGAGGAGGAGGAGCCAGGAGGAGGAGGAGGAGCCAGGAGGAGGAGGAGGGGCCAGGATGAGGAGGAGTCAGGAGGGAGGAGGAGACAGGAGGAGGAGGAGGAGACAGAAGGAGGTGAGACAGGAGGAGGAGGAGGAGACAGGAGGAGGAGGAGGAGACAGGAGGAGGAGGAGACAGGAGGAGGAGGAGACAGGAGGAGGTGACAGGAGGAGGAGCAGGAGGTGACAGGAGGAGGAGGAGGAGACAGGAGGAGGAGGAGGAGACAGGAGGAGGAGGTGAGACAGGAGGAGGAGGAGGAGACAGGAGGAGGAGGAGGAGACAGGAGGAGGAGGAGGAGACAGGAGGAGGTGGATGAGGCAGGAGGAGGATGAGGCAGGAGGAGGAGGAGACAGGAGGAGGTGACAGGAGGAGGAGCAGGAGGTGACAGGAGGAGGAGGAGGAGACAGGAGGAGGAGGAGGAGACAGGAGGAGGAGGAGGAGACAGGAGGAGGTGGAGACAGGAGGAGGAGGAGGAGACAGGAGGAGGAGGAGGAGACAGGAGGAGGAGGAGGAGACAGGAGGAGGTGGATGAGGCAGGAGGAGGATGAGGCAGGAGGAGGAGGAGACAGGAGGAGGTGACAGGAGGAGGAGGAGGAGACAGGAGGAGGAGGAGGAGACAGGAGGAGGAGACAGGAGGAGGTGACAGGAGGAGGAGGAGACAGGAGGAGGTGACAGGAGGAGGAGGAGGAGACAGGAGGAGGAGCCAGGAGGAGGAGGAGCCAGGAGGAGGAGGAGACAGGAGGAGGTGACAGGAGGAGGAGGAGGAGACAGGAGGAGGAGCCAGGAGGAGGAGGAGCCAGAAGGAGGAGGAGCCAGGAGGAGCCAGGAGCCAGGAGGAGCCAGGAGCCAGGAGGAGCCAGGGAGCCAGGAGGAGCCAGGAGGAGCCAGGAGGAGGAGGAGCCAGGAGGAGCCAGGAGCCAGGAGGAGCCAGGAGGAGCCAGGAGGAGCCAGGAGCCAGGAGGAGCCAGGAGCCAGGAGCCAGGAGCCAGGAGGAGCCAGGAGCCAGGAGCCAGGAGGAGCCAGGAGCCAGGAGGAGCCAGGAGCCAGGAGGAGCCAGGAGCCAGGAGGAGCCAGGAGGAGCCAGGAGGAGCCAGGAGGAGCCAGGAGCCAGGAGGAGCCAGGAGGAGGAGGAGCCAGGAGGAGGAGGAACCAGGAGGAGCCAGGAGGAGGAGGAGACAGAAGGAGGTGAGACAGGAGGAGGAGGAGGAGACAGGAGGACAAGGAGAGAGGAGACAGGAGGAGGAGGAGAGAGGAGGAGGGGGAGACAGGAGGAGGAGTAGGACGACGAGACAGGACGAGGAGCGGCACGATAGCACAGTGGTTAGCACTGCTGCTTCACAGCTCCAGGGACCTGGGTTCGATTCCCGGCTCGGGTCACTGTCTGTGTGGAGTTTGCACATTCTCCTCGTGTCTGCGTGGGTTTCCTCCGGGTGCTCCGGTTTCCTCCCACAGTCCAAAGATGTGCGGGTTTGGTTGATTGGCCATGCTAAATTGCCCCTTAGTGTCCTGCGATGTGTAGGTTGGAGGGATTAGCGGATAAATATGTGTAGGGATGTGCGGGTAGGGCCTGGGTGGGATTGTGGTCAGTGCAGGCTCGATGGGCCGAATGGCCTGTTTCTGCACTGTAGGGTTTCTATGATTTCTTTCTATGATTTCTATGAGACGGGAGGGGAAGGAGGAGACAGGATGAGGAGGGGGAGACAGGATGAGGAGACAGGAGGAGGAGACAGGAGGAGGAGGAGGAGACAGGAGGAGGAGGAGGAGACAGGAGGAGGAGGAGCCAGGAGTAGGAGGAGGAGCCAGGAGGGGGAGGAGGAACCAGGAGGAGGAGGATTAGGCAGGAGGAGGAGGAGACAGGAGGAGGTGACAGGAGGAGCAGGAGGAGTCAGGAGGAGGAGGAGGAGACAGGAGTAGGAGGAGGAGCCAGGAGTAGGAGGAGGAGCCAGGAGGGGGAGGAGGAACCAGGAGGAGGAGGATGAGGCAGGAGGAGGAGGAGACAGGAGGAGGTGACAGGAGGAGCAGGAGGAGTCAGGAGGAGGAGGAGACAGGAGACAGGAGACAGGAGGAGGAGACAGGAGGAGGAGGAGGGGAGGAGCCAGGAGGAGGAGGGGGAGGAGCCAGGAGGAGGAGGGGGAGGAGCCAGGAGGGGGAGGAGGAGCCAGGAGGAGGAGGAGGAGGAGGAGCCAGGAGGAGGAGGAGGAGGAGCCAGGAGGAGGAGGAGGATCCAGGAGGAGGAGGAGGATCAAGGAGGAGGAGGAGGAGCCAGGAGGAGGAGGAGGAGCCAGGAGTGGGAGGAGGAGCCAGGAGTGGGAGGAGGAGCCAGGAGTGGGAGGAGGAGCCAGGAGTGGGAGGAGGAGCCAGGAGGGGGAGGAGGAGCCAGGAGGAGGAGGAGGAGGAGGAGCCAGGAGGAGGAGGAGGAGCCAGGAGGAGCCAGGAGGAGGAGGAGGAGCCAGGAGGAGGAGGAGGAGCCAGGAGGAGGAGGAGGAGCCAGGAGGAGGAGCAGGAGCCAGGAGGAGGAGGAGGAGCCAGGAGGAGGAGGAGGAGGAGCCAGGAGGAGGAGGAGGAGCCAGGAGGAGGAGGAGGAGCCAGGAGGAGGAGGAGGAGGAGCCAGGAGGAGCCAGGAGGAGGAGGAGGAGGAGCCAGGAGGAGGAGGAGGAGGAGCCAGGAGGAGGAGGAGGAGCCAGGAGGAGGAGGAGGAGACAGGAGGAGGAGACAGGAGGAGGAGACAGGAGCCAGGAGGGGAAGGAGGAGCCAGGAGGAGGAGGAGACAGGAGGAGGAGGAGACAGGAGGAGGAGGAGACAGGAGAAGGAGCCAGGAGGAGGAGGAGGAGGAGCCAGGAGGAGGAGCCAGGAGGAGGAGGAGGAGGAGCCAGGAGGAGGAGGAGGAGGAGCCAGGAGGAGGAGGAGGAGCCAGGAGCAGCCAGCAGGAGGAGGAGGAGCCAGGAGGAGGAGGAGGAGCCAGGAGGAGGAGGAGGAGGAGCCAGGAGGAGGAGGAGGAGCCAGGAGGAGGAGGAGGAGCCAGGAGGAGGAGGAGGAGCCAGGAGGAGGAGGAGGAGCCAGGAGGAGGAGGAGGAGCCAGGAGGAGGAGGAGACAGGAGGAGGAGGAGGAGACAGGAGGAGGAGGTGAGACAGGAGGAGGAGGACGAGACAGGAGGACAAGGACGAGACAGGGGGACAAGAACGAGACAGGAGGAGGAGGAGACAGGAGGAAGAGGCAGGAGGAGGAGACAGGAGGAGGAGACAGGAGCCAGGAGGGGGAGGAGGAGACAGGAGGAGGAGGAGGAGCCAGGAGGAGGAGCCAGGAGGGGGAGGAGGAACCAGGAGGAGGAGGATGAGGCAGGAGGAGGAGGAGACAGGAGGAGGTGACAGGAGGAGCAGGAGGAGTCAGGAGGAGGAGGAGACAGGAGACAGGAGGAGGAGACAGGAGGAGGAGACAGGAGGAGGAGGAGGGGAGGAGCCAGGAGGAGGAGGGGGAGGAGCCAGGAGGGGGAGGAGGAGCCAGGAGGGGGAGGAGGAGCCAGGAGGAGGAGGAGGAGGAGGAGGAGCCAGGAGGGGGAGGAGGAGCCAGGAGTGGGAGGAGGAGCCAGGAGTGGGAGGAGGAGCCAGGAGTGGGAGGAGGAGCCAGGAGGGGGAGGAGGAGCCAGGAGGAGGAGGAGCCAGGAGGAGGAGGAAGAGCCAGGAGGAGGAGGAGGAGCCAGGAGGAGGAGGAGGAGCTAGGAGGAGGAGGAGGAGCCAGGAGGAGGAGGAGGAGCCAGGAGGAGGAGGAGGAGCCAGCAGGAGATGGAGGAGCCAGGAGGAGGAGGAGGAGGAGCCAGGAGGAGGAGCCAGGAGGAGGAGGAGGAGCCAGGAGGGGGAGGAGGAGGAGGAGGAGGAGCCAGGAGGAGGAGGAGCCAGGAGGAGGAGGAGGAGCCAGGAGGAGGAGGAGCCAGGAGGAGGAGGAGCCAGGAGGAGGAGGAGGAGGAGCCAGGAGGAGGAGGAGCCAGGAGGAGGAGGAGACAGGAGGAGGAGACAGGAGGAGGAGACATCTCCTCTGTACCTACCCCCCAGCACCTTAAACCTGTGTCCTCTCGTAGCAGCCATTTCAGCCCTGGGAAAAAGCCTCTGCGAATCCACCCGATCTATACCTCTCAACATCTTGTACACCTCTATCAGGTCACCTCTCGTCCTTCGTCTCTCCAAGGAGAAAAGACCGAGCTCCCTCAACCTATCCTCATAAGGCATGCCACCCAATCTAAGCAACATCCTTGTAAATCTTCTCTGCACCCTTTCAATAATTTCTACATCCTTCCTGTAATGAGGTGACCAGAACTGAGCACAGTACTCTAAGTGGGGTCTGACGAGGGTCTTATAAAGCTGCATCATTATTCTCCCGACTCCTAAACTCAATCCCTTGATTGATGAAGGCCAGCACACCATACGCCTTCTTAACCACCTCCTCTACCTGCGAGGTCGATTTAAGAATCCTATGGACCCGGATCCCAAGGTCCTTCTGATCCTCTACCCTGCTAAGAGTCTTACCCTTGATATTATACTCCTTCATCCCATTTGACCTGCCAAAATGTACCATTACACATTAATCCGTGTTGAAGTCCATCTGCCACTTCTCCGCCCAGTCTTGCATCCTATCTATGTCATGCTGCAGCTTCTGACATCCCTCCAAACTATCCACAACACCACCAACCTTCGTGTCGTCGGCAAACTTACCAACCCATCCCTCCACTTCCTCATCCAGGTCATTTATGAAAATGACAAACAGCAAGGGTCCCATGACACATCCCTGGGGCACTCCACTGGTGACCGACCTCCATTCAGAAAAAGACCCATCTACAACCACTCTCTGCCTTCTGCAGGCAAGCCAGTTCTGGATCCACAAGGCAACAGCCCCTTGGATCCCATGCCCTCTCAATATCTCGAGAAGTCTTGCATGGGGGACCTTATCGAACGCCTTGCTGAAGTCCATGTAAACCACATCTACCGCTTTTCCTTCGTCAATGTGTTTAGTCACATTGTCAAAGAACTCCACCAGGCTCGTAAGGCACGATTTGCCTTTGACAAAGCCGTGCTGACTACTTTTGAGCATACTAAACTTGTCTAAATGTTCATAAATCCTGTCCCTCAGGATCTTCTCCATCAACTTACCAACCACTGAGGTTAGACTCACCAGTCGGTAATTTCCTGGGCTATCCCTATTCCCTTTCTTGAATATAGGAACCACATCCGCAATCCTCCGGAAGCTCTCCTGTCTCCATCGACGACACAAAGATCATCGCCAGAGGCTCTGCAATCTCTTCCCTCGCCTCCCACAGTAACCTGCGATATGTGTGTGTGATATGTAATATGTAATATTAAGGGCGGCACGGTAGCACAGTGGTTAGCACTGCTGCTTCACAGCTCCAGGGTCCCAGGCTCGATTCCCGGCTCGGGTCACTGTCTGTGTGGAGTTTCCACATTCTCCTCGTGTCTGCGTGGGTTTCCTCCGGGTGCTCCGGTTTCCTCCCACAGTCCAAAGATGTGCGGGTTAGGTTGATTGGCCAGGTTAAAATAAAAAAATTGCCCCTTAGAGTCCTGGGATGCATAGGTTAGAGGGATTAGCGGGTAAAATATGTGGGGGTAGGGCCTGGGTGGGATTGTGGTCAGTGCAGACTCGATGGGCCGAATGGCCTCCTTCTGCATTGTAGGGTTTCTATGATTCTATGATGTGTGTGACGAGCAGAGACAGCAGTGTGTCAGATATTGGTTTAAGTGAGAGAGGCAGCAGTGTGTCAGTTGTTGTGAGTGAGAGAGACAGCATAGTGTCAGCCAGTGTGAGGATGTGTGACAGCAGTGTGTTAGTGATCAGTGTGTTTGAGAGAGACAGCAGTGTGTCAGATATCAGTGTGACAGAGACAGCAGTTTGTCAGATATCAGTGTGAGTGAGAGAGACAGCATTGTGTTAAATATCAGTGTGACTGGGAGAGACAGCAGTGTGTCAGATATCAGTTTGACTGGCAGAGAAAGCAGTGTGTCAGAGATCAGTTTGAGTGAGTGAGACAGCAATGTGTCAGATAACAGTGTGAGTGAGAGATGCAGCATAGCATCAAGTCAGTGTGTGGAAGTGAGACAGCAGTGTGTCAGATATCAGTGTAAGTGGGAGAGACAGCAACATGTTAGATATCTGTGTGACTGGGAAAGATAGCAGTGATTCAGATGTCAGTGTGAGAGAGACAGCGGTGTGTCACATATTAGTGTGACAGAGAGACAGCAGTGTGTCAGATATCAGTGTGATTAAGAACATAGAACATTACAGCGCAGTACAGGCCCTTCGGCCCTCAATGTTGCGCCGACCAGTGAAACCAATCTAAAGCCCATCTAACCTACACTATTCCAATATCATCCATATGTTTATCCAATGAACCTTTAAATGCCCTTAATGTTGACGAGTCCACTACTGCTGCAGGCAGGGCATTCCACGCCCTTACTACTCTCTGAGTAAAGAACCTACCTCTAACATCTGTCCTATATCTATCACCCCTCAATTTAAAGCTATGTCCCCTCGTGCTAGCCATCACCATCCGAGGAAAAAGGCTCTCACTATCCACCCTATCTAATCCTCTGATCATTTTATATGCCTCTATTAAGTCACCTCTTAACATAGAAACATCGAAAAACTACAGCACAAAACAGGCCCTTCGGCCCCACAAGTTGTGCCGAACATATCCCTACATTTTAGGCCTACCGATAACCCTCCATCCTATTAAGTCCCATGTACTGATCCAGGAGTCTCTTAAAAGACCCTATAGAGTTTGCCTCCACCACCACTGACGACAGCCGATTCCACTCGCCCACCACCCTCTGTGTGAAAAACTTCCCCCTAACATTTCCCCTGTGCCTACCCCCCAGCACTTTAATAGAAACATAGAAAAACTACAGCACAAAACCTTCTTCTCTCTAACGAAAACAGCCTCAAGTCACTCAGCCTTTCCTCATAAGACCTTCCCACCATACCAGGCAACATCCTGGTAAATCTCCTCTGCACCCTTTCCAATGCTTCCACATCCTTCCTATAATGCGGCGACCAGAACTGTACGCAATACTCCAAGTGCAGCCGGAGTTTTGTACAGCTGCAACATGACATCATGGCTCCGAAACTCAATCCCTCTACCAATAAAAGCTAACACACTGTGCACCTTCTTAACAACCCTATCAACCTGGGTGCCAACTTTCAGGGATCTATGCACATGGACACCAAGATCCCTCTGTTCATCCACACTACCAAGTATCTTACCATTAGCCCAGTACTCTGTATTCCTGTTACTCCTTCCAAAGTGAATCACCTCACACTTTTCCGCATTGAACTCCATTTGCCACCTCTCAGCCCAGCTCTGCAGCTTATCTATGTCCCTCTGTAACCTGCAACATCCTTCCGCACTGTCCGCAACTCCACCGACTTTAGTATCATCCGCAAATTGACTAACCCAGCCTTCTACGCACTCATCCAGGAGGAGGAGGAGCAGCCAGGAGGAGGAGGAGGAGGAGGAGGAGGAGGAGCAGCCAGGAGGAGGAGGAGGAGGAGGAGCAGCCAGGAGGAGGAGGAGGAGCAGCCAGGAGGAGGAGGAGGAGGAGGAGCAGCCAGGAGGAGGAGGAGGAGGAGGAGCCAGGAGGAGGAGGAGGAGCAGCCAGGAGGAGGAGGAGGAGGAGGAGCAGCCAGGAGGAGGAGGAGCAGCCTGGAGGAGGAGGAGGAGGAGGAGGAGCAGCCAGGAGGAGGAGGAGGAGGAGCAGCCAGGAGGAGGAGGAGGAGGAGGAGCCAGGAGGAGGAGGAGGAGGAGGAGCAGCCAGGAGGAGGAGGAGGAGGAGGAGGAGACAGAAGGAGGTGAGACAGGAGGAGGAGGAGGAGGAGCCAGGAGGAGGAGGAGGAGGAGGAGCCAGGAGGAGGAGGAGGAGGAGGAGGAGACAGAAGGAGGTGAGACAGGAGGAGGAGGAGGAGCCAGGAGGAGGAGGAGCCAGGAGGAGGAGGAGGAGCCAGGAGGAGGAGGAGGAGCCAGGAGGAGGAGGAGGAGCCAGGAGGAGGAGGAGGGGCCAGGATGAGGAGGAGTCAGGAGGAGGAGGAGACAGGAGGAGGAGGAGGAGACAGAAGGAGGTGAGACAGGAGGAGGAGGAGGAGACAGGAGGAGGAGGAGGAGACAGGAGGAGGAGGAGACAGGAGGAGGAGGAGACAGGAGGAGGTGACAGGAGGAGGAGCAGGAGGTGACAGGAGGAGGAGGAGGAGACAGGAGGAGGAGGAGGAGACAGGAGGAGGTGAGACAGGAGGAGGAGGAGGAGACAGGAGGAGGAGGAGGAGACAGGAGGAGGAGGAGGAGACAGGAGGAGGTGGATGAGGCAGGAGGAGGATGAGGCAGGAGGAGGAGGAGACAGGAGGAGGTGACAGGAGGAGGAGCAGGAGGTGACAGGAGGAGGAGGAGGAGACAGGAGGAGGAGGAGGAGACAGGAGGAGGAGGAGGAGACAGGAGGAGGTGGAGACAGGAGGAGGAGGAGGAGACAGGAGGAGGAGGAGGAGACAGGAGGAGGTGGATGAGGCAGGAGGAGGATGAGGCAGGAGGAGGAGGAGACAGGAGGAGGTGACAGGAGGAGGAGGAGGAGACAGGAGGAGGAGACAGGAGGAGGAGACAGGAGGAGGTGACAGGAGGAGGAGGAGACAGGAGGAGGTGACAGGAGGAGGAGGAGGAGACAGGAGGAGGAGCCAGGAGGAGGAGGAGCCAGGAGGAGGAGGAGACAGGAGGAGGTGACAGGAGGAGGAGGAGGAGACAGGAGGAGGAGCCAGGAGGAGGAGGAGCCAGAAGGAGGAGGAGCCAGGAGGAGCCAGGAGCCAGGAGGAGCCAGGAGCCAGGAGGAGCCAGGAGCCAGGAGGAGCCAGGAGGAGCCAGGAGCCAGGAGGAGCCAGGAGGAGCCAGGAGCCAGGAGCCAGGAGGAGCCAGGAGCCAGGAGCCAGGAGCCAGGAGGAGCCAGGAGCCAGGAGCCAGGAGGAGCCAGGAGCCAGGAGGAGCCAGGAGGAGCCAGGAGCCAGGAGGAGCCAGGAGGAGCCAGGAGGAGCCAGGAGCCAGGAGGAGCCAGGAGGAGGAGGAGCCAGGAGGAGGAGGAGCCAGGAGGAGGAGTAGCCAGGAGGAGCCAGGAGGAGCCAGGAGGAGGAGGAGACAGAAGGAGGTGAGACAGGAGGAGGAGGAGGAGACAGGAGGACAAGGAGAGAGGAGACAGGAGGAGGAGGAGAGAGGAGGAGGGGGAGACAGGAGGAGGAGTAGGACGACGAGACAGGACGAGGAGCGGCACGATAGCACAGTGGTTAGCACTGCTGCTTCACAGCTCCAGGGACCTGGGTTCGATTCCCGGCTCGGGTCACTGTCTGTGTGGAGTTTGCACATTCTCCTCGTGTCTGCGTGGGTTTCCTCCGGGTGCTCCGGTTTCCTCCCACAGTCCAAAGATGTGCGGGTTTGGTTGATTGGCCATGCTAAATTGCCCCTTAGTGTCCTGAGATGTGTAGGTTGGAGGGATTAGCGGATAAATATGTGTAGGGATGTGCGGGTAGGGCCTGGGTGGGATTGTGGTCAGTGCAGGCTCGATGGGCCGAATGGCCTGTTTCTGCACTGTAGGGTTTCTATGATTTCTTTCTATGATTTCTATGAGACAGGAGGGGAAGGAGGAGACAGGATGAGGAGGGGGAGACAGGATGAGGAGACAGGAGGAGGAGACAGGAGGAGGAGGAGGAGACAGGAGGAGGAGGAGGAGACAGGAGGAGGAGGAGCCAGGAGTAGGAGGAGGAGCCAGGAGGGGGAGGAGGAACCAGGAGGAGGAGGATTAGGCAGGAGGAGGAGGAGACAGGAGGAGGTGACAGGAGGAGCAGGAGGAGTCAGGAGGAGGAGGAGGAGACAGGAGTAGGAGGAGGAGCCAGGAGTAGGAGGAGGAGCCAGGAGGGGGAGGAGGAACCAGGAGGAGGAGGATGAGGCAGGAGGAGGAGGAGACAGGAGGAGGTGACAGGAGGAGCAGGAGGAGTCAGGAGGAGGAGGAGACAGGAGACAGGAGACAGGAGGAGGAGACAGGAGGAGGAGGAGGGGAGGAGCCAGGAGGAGGAGGGGGAGGAGCCAGGAGGAGGAGGGGGAGGAGCCAGGAGGGGGAGGAGGAGCCCAGGAGGAGGAGGAGGAGGAGGAGCCAGGAGGAGGAGGAGGAGGAGCCAGGAGGAGGAGGAGGATCCAGGAGGAGGAGGAGGATCCAGGAGGAGGAGGAGGAGCCAGGAGGAGGAGGAGGAGCCAGGAGTGGGAGGAGGAGCCAGGAGTGGAGAGGAGGAGCCAGGAGTGGGAGGAGGAGCCAGGAGTGGGAGGAGGAGCCAGGAGGGGGAGGAGGAGCCAGGAGGAGGAGGAGGAGGAGGAGCCAGGAGGAGGAGGAGGAGCCAGGAGGAGGAGGAGGAGCCAGGAGGAGGGAGGAGGAGCCCAGGAGGAGGAGGAGGAGCCAGGAGGAGGAGGAGGAGCCAGGAGGAGGAGGAGGAGGAGCCAGGAGGAGGAGGAGGAGCCAGGAGGAGGAGGAGGAGCCAGGAGGAGGAGGAGGAGGAGCCAGGAGGAGGAGGAGGAGCCAGGAGGAGGAGGAGGAGGAGCCAGGAGGAGGAGGAGGAGGAGCCAGGAGGAGGAGGAGGAGCCAGGAGGAGGAGGAGGAGACAGGAGGAGGAGACAGGAGGAGGAGACAGGAGCCAGGAGGGGAAGGAGGAGCCAGGAGGAGGAGGAGACAGGAGGAGGAGGAGTCAGGAGGAGGAGGAGACAGGAGGAGGAGGAGACAGGAGGAGGAGGAGACAGGAGGAGGAGGAGACAGGAGGAGGAGGAGACAGGAGGAGGAGCCAGGAGGAGGAGGAGGAGGAGCCAGGAGGAGGAGCCAGGAGGAGCCAGGAGGAGGAGGAGGAGGAGCCAGGAGGAGGAGGAGGAGGAGCCAGGAGGAGGAGGAGGAGCCAGGAGCAGCCAGCAGGAGGAGGAGGAGCCAGGAGGAGGAGGAGGAGCCAGGAGGAGGAGGAGGAGGAGCCAGGAGGAGGAGGAGGAGCCAGGAGGAGGAGGAGGAGCCAGGGAGGAGGAGGAGCCAGAGGAGGAGGAGGAGCCAGGAGGAGGAGGAGGAGCCAGGAGGAGGAGGAGACAGGAGGAGGAGGAGGAGACAGGAGGAGGAGGTGAGACAGGAGGAGGAGGACGAGACAGGAGGACAAGGACGAGACAGGGGGACAAGGACGAGACAGGGGGACAAGAACGAGACAGGAGGAGGAGGAGACAGGAGGAAGAGGCAGGAGGAGGAGACAGGAGGAGGAGACAGGAGCCAGGAGGGGGAGGAGGAGACAGGAGGAGGAGGAGGAGCCAGGAGGAGGAGCCAGGAGGGGGAGGAGGAACCAGGAGGAGGAGGATGAGGCAGGAGGAGGAGGAGACAGGAGGAGGTGACAGGAGGAGCAGGAGGAGTCAGGAGGAGGAGGAGACAGGAGACAGGAGGAGGAGACAGGAGGAGGAGACAGGAGGAGGAGGAGGGGAGGAGCCAGGAGGAGGAGGGGGAGGAGCCAGGAGGGGGAGGAGGAGCCAGGAGGGGGAGGAGGAGCCAGGAGGAGGAGGAGGAGGAGGAGGAGGAGCCAGGAGGAGGAGGATCCAGGAGCAGGAGGAGGAGGAGGAGCCAGGAGGGGGAGGAGGAGCCAGGAGTGGGAGGAGGAGCCAGGAGTGGGAGGAGGAGCCAGGAGTGGGAGGAGGAGCCAGGAGGGGGAGGAGGAGCCAGGAGGAGGAGGAGCCAGGAGGAGGAGGAAGAGCCGGAGGAGGAGGAGGAGCCAGGAGGAGGAGGAGGAGCTAGGAGGAGGAGGAGGAGCCAGGAGGAGGAGGAGGAGCCAGGAGGAGGAGGAGGAGCCAGCAGGAGATGGAGGAGCCAGGAGGAGGAGGAGGAGGAGCCAGGAGGAGGAGCCAGGAGGAGGAGGAGCCAGGAGGAGGAGGAGGAGGAGCCAGGAGGGGGAGGAGGAGGAGGAGGAGGAGCCAGGAGGAGGAGGAGCCAGGAGGAGGAGGAGCCAGGAGGAGGAGGAGCCAGGAGGAGGAGGAGGAGGAGCCAGGAGGAGGAGGAGCCAGGAGGAGGAGGAGACAGGAGGAGGAGACAGGAGGAGGAGACATCTCCTCTGTCCCTACCCCCCAGCACCTTAAACCTGTGTCCTCTCGTAGCAGCCATTTCAGCCCTGGGAAAAAGCCTCTGCGAATCCACCCGATCTATACCTCTCAACATCTTGTACACCTCTATCAGGTCACCTCTCGTCCTTCGTCTCTCCAAGGAGAAAAGACCGAGCTCCCTCAACCTATCCTCATAAGGCATGCCACCCAATCTAAGCAACATCCTTGTAAATCTTCTCTGCACCCTTTCAATAATTTCTACATCCTTCCTGTAATGAGGTGACCAGAACTGAGCACAGTACTCTAAGTGGGGTCTGACGAGGGTCTTATAAAGCTGCATCATTATTCTCCCGACTCCTAAACTCAATCCCTTGATTGATGAAGGCCAGCACACCATACGCCTTCTTAACCACCTCCTCTACCTGCGAGGTCGATTTAAGAATCCTATGGACCCGGATCCCAAGGTCCTTCTGATCCTCTACCCTGCTAAGAGTCTTACCCTTGATATTATACTCCTTCATCCCATTTGACCTGCCAAAATGTACCATTACACATTAATCCGTGTTGAAGTCCATCTGCCACTTCTCCGCCCAGTCTTGCATCCTATCTATGTCATGCTGCAGCTTCTGACATCCCTCCAAACTATCCACAACACCACCAACCTTCGTGTCGTCGGCAAACTTACCAACCCATCCCTCCACTTCCTCATCCAGGTCATTTATGAAAATGACAAACAGCAAGGGTCCCATGACACATCCCTGGGGCACTCCACTGGTGACCGACCTCCATTCAGAAAAAGACCCATCTACAACCACTCTCTGCCTTCTGCAGGCAAGCCAGTTCTGGATCCACAAGGCAACAGCCCCTTGGATCCCATGCCCTCTCAATATCTCGAGAAGTCTTGCATGGGGGACCTTATCGAACGCCTTGCTGAAGTCCATGTAAACCACATCTACCGCTTTTCCTTCGTCAATGTGTTTAGTCACATTGTCAAAGAACTCCACCAGGCTCGTAAGGCACGATTTGCCTTTGACAAAGCCGTGCTGACTACTTTTGAGCATACTAAACTTGTCTAAATGTTCATAAATCCTGTCCCTCAGGATCTTCTCCATCAACTTACCAACCACTGAGGTTAGACTCACCAGTCGGTAATTTCCTGGGCTATCCCTATTCCCTTTCTTGAATATAGGAACCACATCCGCAATCCTCCGGAAGCTCTCCTGTCTCCATCGACGACACAAAGATCATCGCCAGAGGCTCTGCAATCTCTTCCCTCGCCTCCCACAGTAACCTGCGATATGTGTGTGTGATATGTAATATGTAATATTAAGGGCGGCACGGTAGCACAGTGGTTAGCACTGCTGCTTCACAGCTCCAGGGTCCCGGGTTCGATTCCCGGCTCAGGTCACTGTCTGTGTGGAGTTTCCACATTCTCCTCGTGTCTGCGTGGGTTTCCTCCGGGTGCTCCGGTTTCCTCCCACAGTCCAAAGATGTGCGGGTTAGGTTGATTGGCCAGGTTAAAATAAAAAATTGCCCCTTAGAGTCCTGGGATGCATAGGTTAGAGGGATTAGCGGGTAAAATATGTGGGGGTAGGGCCTGGGTGGGATTGTGGTCAGTGCAGACTCGATGGGCCGAATGGCCTCCTTCTGCATTGTAGGGTTTCTATGATTCTATGATGTGTGTGACGAGCAGAGACAGCAGTGTGTCAGATATTGGTTTAAGTGAGAGAGGCAGCAGTGTGTCAGTTATTGTGAGTGAGAGAGACAGCATAGTGTCAGCCAGTGTGAGGATGTGTGACAGCAGTGTGTTAGTGATCAGTGTGTTTGAGAGAGACAGCAGTGTGTCAGATATCAGTGTGACAGAGACAGCAGTTTGTCAGATATCAGTGTGAGTGAGAGAGACAGCATTGTGTTAAATATCAGTGTGACTGGGAGAGACAGCAGTGTGTCAGATATCAGTGTGACAGAGACAGCAGTTTGTCAGATATCAGTGTGAGTGAGAGAGACAGCATTGTGTTAAATATCAGTGTGACTGGGAGAGACAGCAGTGTGTCAGATATCAGTTTGACTGGCAGAGAAAGCAGTGTGTCAGAGATCAGTTTGAGTGAGTGAGACAGCAATGTGTCAGATAACAGTGTGAGTGAGAGATGCAGCATAGCATCAAGTCAGTGTGTGGAAGTGAGACAGCAGTGTGTCAGATATCAGTGTAAGTGGGAGAGACAGCAACATGTTAGATATCTGTGTGACTGGGAAAGATAGCAGTGATTCAGATGTCAGTGTGAGAGAGACAGCGGTGTGTCACATATTAGTGTGACAGAGAGACAGCAGTGTGTCAGATATCAGTGTGATTAAGAACATAGAACATTACAGCGCAGTACAGGCCCTTCGGCCCTCAATGTTGCGCCAACCTGTGAAACCAATCTAAAGCCCATCTAACCTACACTATTCCAATATCATCCATATGTTTATCCAATGAACCTTTAAATGCCCTTAATGTTGACGAGTCCACTACTGCTGCAGGCAGGGCATTCCACGCCCTTACTACTCTCTGAGTAAAGAACCTACCTCTAACATCTGTCCTATATCTATCACCCCTCAATTTAAAGCTATGTCCCCTCGTGCTAGCCATCACCATCCGAGGAAAAAGGCTCTCACTATCCACCCTATCTAATCCTCTGATCATTTTATATGCCTCTATTAAGTCACCTCTTAACATAGAAACATCGAAAAACTACAGCACAAAACAGGCCCTTCGGCCCCCACAAGTTGTGCCGAACATATCCCTACATTTTAGGCCTACCGATAACCCTCCATCCTATTAAGTCCCATGTACTGATCCAGGAGTCTCTTAAAAGACCCTATAGAGTTTGCCTCCACCACCACTGACGACAGCCGATTCCACTCGCCCACCACCCTCTGTGTGAAAAACTTCCCCCTAACATTTCCCTGTGCCTACCCCCCAGCACTTTAATAGAAACATAGAAAAACTACAGCACAAAACCTTCTTCTCTCTAACGAAAACAGCCTCAAGTCACTCAGCCTTTCCTCATAAGACCTTCCCACCATACCAGGCAACATCCTGGTAAATCTCCTCTGCACCCTTTCCAATGCTTCCACATCCTTTCTATAATGCGGCGACCAGAACTGTACGCAATACTCCAAGTGCAGCCGGAGTTTTGTACAGCTGCAACATGACATCATGGCTCCGAAACTCAATCCCTCTACCAATAAAAGCTAACACACTGTGCACCTTCTTAACAACCCTATCAACCTGGGTGCCAACTTTCAGGGATCTATGCACATGGACACCAAGATCCCTCTGTTCATCCACACTACCAAGTATCTTACCATTAGCCCAGTACTCTGTATTCCTGTTACTCCTTCCAAAGTGAATCACCTCACACTTTTCCGCATTGAACTCCATTTGCCACCTCTCAGCCCAGCTCTGCAGCTTATCTATGTCCCTCTGTAACCTGCAACATCCTTCCGCACTGTCCGCAACTCCACCGACTTTAGTATCATCCGCAAATTGACTAACCCAGCCTTCTACGCACTCATCCAGGAGGAGGAGGAGCAGCCAGGAGGAGGAGGAGGAGGAGGAGGAGGAGGAGCAGCCAGGAGGAGGAGGAGGAGGAGGAGCAGCCAGGAGGAGGAGGAGGAGCAGCCAGGAGGAGGAGGAGGAGGAGGAGCAGCCAGGAGGAGGAGGAGGAGGAGGAGCCAGGAGGAGGAGGAGGAGCAGCCAGGAGGAGGAGGAGGAGGAGGAGCAGCCAGGAGGAGGAGGAGCAGCCTGGAGGAGGAGGAGGAGGAGGAGGAGCAGCCAGGAGGAGGGGGAGGAGGAGGAGGAGCAGCCAGGAGGAGGAGGAGGAGGAGGAGGAGCAGCCAGGAGGAGGAGGAGGAGGAGCAGCCAGGAGGAGGAGGAGGAGGAGGAGCCAGGAGGAGGAGGAGGAGGAGGAGCAGCCAGGAGGAGGAGGAGGAGGAGGAGGAGACAGAAGGAGGTGAGACAGGAGGAGGAGGAGGAGGAGCCAGGAGGAGGAGGAGGAGGAGGAGCCAGGAGGAGGAGGAGGAGGAGGAGGAGACAGAAGGAGGTGAGACAGGAGGAGGAGGAGGAGCCAGGAGGAGGAGGAGGAGGAGCCAGGAGGAGGAGGAGGAGCCAGGAGGAGGAGGAGGAGCCAGGAGGAGGAGGAGGGGCCAGGATGAGGAGGAGTCAGGAGGAGGAGGAGACAGGAGGAGGAGGAGGAGACAGAAGGAGGTGAGACAGGAGGAGGAGGAGGAGACAGGAGGAGGAGGAGGAGACAGGAGGAGGAGGAGACAGGAGGAGGAGGAGACAGGAGGAGGTGACAGGAGGAGGAGCAGGAGGTGACAGGAGGAGGAGGAGGAGACAGGAGGAGGAGGAGGAGACAGGAGGAGGTGAGACAGGAGGAGGAGGAGGAGACAGGAGGAGGAGGAGGAGACAGGAGGAGGAGGAGGAGACAGGAGGAGGTGGATGAGGCAGGAGGAGGATGAGGCAGGAGGAGGAGGAGACAGGAGGAGGTGACAGGAGGAGGAGCAGGAGGTGACAGGAGGAGGAGGAGGAGACAGGAGGAGGAGGAGGAGACAGGAGGAGGAGGAGGAGACAGGAGGAGGTGGAGACAGGAGGAGGAGGAGGAGACAGGAGGAGGAGGAGGAGACAGGAGGAGGAGGAGGAGACAGGAGGAGGTGGATGAGGCAGGAGGAGGATGAGGCAGGAGGAGGAGGAGACAGGAGGAGGTGACAGGAGGAGGAGGAGGAGACAGGAGGAGGAGGAGGAGACAGGAGGAGGAGACAGGAGGAGGTGACAGGAGGAGGAGGAGACAGGAGGAGGTGACAGGAGGAGGAGGAGGAGACAGGAGGAGGAGCCAGGAGGAGGAGGAGCCAGGAGGAGGAGGAGACAGGAGGAGGTGACAGGAGGAGGAGGAGGAGACAGGAGGAGGAGCCAGGAGGAGGAGGAGCCAGAAGGAGGAGGAGCCAGGAGGAGCCAGGAGCCAGGAGGAGCCAGGAGCCAGGAGGAGCCAGGAGCCAGGAGGAGCCAGGAGGAGCCAGGAGGAGCCAGGAGGAGCCAGGAGCCAGGAGGAGCCAGTAGGAGCCAGGAGCCAGGAGCCAGGAGGAGCCAGGAGCCAGGAGCCAGGAGGAGCCAGGAGCCAGGAGGAGCCAGGAGCCAGGAGGAGCCAGGAGGAGCCAGGAGCCAGGAGGAGCCAGGAGGAGCCAGGAGGAGCCAGGAGCCAGGAGGAGCCAGGAGGAGGAGGAGCCAGGAGGAGGAGGAGCCAGGAGGAGGAGTAGCCAGGAGGAGCCAGGAGGAGCCAGGAGGAGGAGGAGACAGAAGGAGGTGAGACAGGAGGAGGAGGAGGAGACAGGAGGACAAGGAGAGAGGAGACAGGAGGAGGAGGAGAGAGGAGGAGGGGGAGACAGGAGGAGGAGTAGGACGACGAGACAGGACGAGGAGCGGCACGATAGCACAGTGGTTAGCACTGCTGCTTCACAGCTCCAGGGACCTGGGTTCGATTCCCGGCTCGGGTCACTGTCTGTGTGGAGTTTGCACATTCTCCTCGTGTCTGCGTGGGTTTCCTCCGGGTGCTCCGGTTTCCTCCCACAGTCCAAAGATGTGCGGGTTTGGTTGATTGGCCATGCTAAATTGCCCCTTAGTGTCCTGAGATGTGTAGGTTGGAGGGATTAGCGGATAAATATGTGTAGGGATGTGCGGGTAGGGCCTGGGTGGGATTGTGGTCAGTGCAGGCTCGATGGGCCGAATGGCCTGTTTCTGCACTGTAGGGTTTCTATGATTTCTTTCTATGATTTCTATGAGACAGGAGGGGAAGGAGGAGACAGGATGAGGAGGGGGAGACAGGATGAGGAGACAGGAGGAGGAGACAGGAGGAGGAGGAGGAGACAGGAGGAGGAGGAGGAGACAGGAGGAGGAGGAGCCAGGAGTAGGAGGAGGAGCCAGGAGGGGGAGGAGGAACCAGGAGGAGGAGGATTAGGCAGGAGGAGGAGGAGACAGGAGGAGGTGACAGGAGGAGCAGGAGGAGTCAGGAGGAGGAGGAGGAGACAGGAGTAGGAGGAGGAGCCAGGAGTAGGAGGAGGAGCCAGGAGGGGGAGGAGGAACCAGGAGGAGGAGGATGAGGCAGGAGGAGGGACATGAATATAGCTGAGGAGGACACTGGGTTGCAAGGGAGTAGAATAGACAGTATTACAGTTGATAAGGAGGATGTGCAGGATATTCTGGAGGGTCTGAAAATAGATAAATCCCCTGGTCCGGATGGGATTTATCCAAGGATTCTCTGGGAGGCAAGAGAAGTGATTGCAGAGCCTCTGGCTCTGATCTTCAGGTCGTCGTTGGCCTCTGGTATAGTACCAGAAGATTGGAGGTTAGCGAATGTTGTCCCATTGTTTAAGAAGGGGAACAGAGACTTCCCCGGGAATTATAGACCGGTGAGTCTCACTTCTGTTGTCGGCAAGATGTTGGAAAAAATTATAAGGGATAGGATTTATAGTTATTTGGAGAGTAATGAATTGATAGGTGATAGTCAGCATGGTTTTGTGGCAGGTAGGTCGTGCCTTACTAACCTTATTGAGTTTTTTGAGAAAGTGAGCAAGGAGGTGGATGGGGGCAAGGCAGTGGACGTGGTATATATGGATTTTAGTAAGGCGTTTGATAAGGTTCACCATGGTAGGCTTCTGCAGAAAATGCAGATGTATGGGATTGGGGGTGATCTAGGAAATTGGATCAGGAATTGGCTAGCGGATAGGAAACAGAGGGTGGTGGTTGATAGTAAATATTCATCATGGAGTGCGGTTACAAGTGGTGTACCTCAGGGATCTGTTTTGGGGCCACTGCTGTTTGTAATATTTATTAATGATCTGGATGAGGGTATAGTTGGGTGGATTAGCAAATTTGCTGATGACACCAAAGTCGGTGGTGTGGTAGACAGTGAGGAAGGGTGTCGTAGTTTGCAGGAAGACTTAGACAGGTTGCAAAGTTGGGCCGAGAGGTGGCGGATGGAGTTTAATGCGGAGAAGTGTGAGGTAATTCACTTTGGTAGGAATAACAGATGTGTTGAGTATAGGGCTAACGGGAGGACTTTGAATAGTGTGGAGGAGCAGAGGGATCTAGGTGTATGTGTGCATAGATCCCTGAAAGTTGGGAATCAAGTAGATAAGGTTGTTAAGAAGGCATATGGTGTCTTGGCGTTTATTGGTAGGGGGATTGAATTTAGGAGTCGTAGCGTTATGTTGCAACTGTACACAACTCTGGTGCGGCCGCACTTGGAGTACTGTGTGCAGTTCTGGTCCCCACATTACAGGAAGGATGTGGAGGCTTTGGAGAGGGTGCAGAGGAGGTTTACCAGGATGTTGCCTGGTATGGAGGGGAGATCCTATGAGGAGAGGCTGAGGGATTTGGGATTGTTTTCGCTGGAAAGGCGGCGGCTAAGAGGGGATCTTATTGAAACATATAAGATGATTAGAGGTTTAGATAGGGTGGATAGTGATAGCCTTTTTCCTCTGATGGAGAAATCCAGCACGAGGGGGCATGGCTTTAAATTGAGGGGGGATAGTTATAGAACCGATGTCAGGGGTAGGTTCTTTACCCAGAGGGTGGTGAGGGATTGGAATGCCCTGCCAGCATCAGTAGTAAATGCGCCTAGTTTGGGGGCGTTTAAGAGATCCGTAGATAGGTTCATGGACGAAAAGAAATTGGTTTAGGTTGGAGGGTCACAGTTTTTTTTTAACTGGTCGGTGCAACATCGTGGGCCGAAGGGCCTGTTCTGCGCTGTAATGTTCTATGTTCTATGTTCTATGAGGAGGAGACAGGAGGAGGTGACAGGAGGAGCAGGAGGAGTCAGGAGGAGGAGGAGACAGGAGACAGGAGACAGGAGGAGGAGAGAGGAGGAGGAGGAGGGGAGGAGCCAGGAGGAGGAGGGGGAGGAGCCAGGAGGAGGAGGGGAGGAGCCAGGAGGGGGAGGAGGAGCCAGGAGGAGGAGGAGGAGGAGGAGCCAGGAGGAGGAGGAGGAGCCAGCAGGAGATGGAGGAGCCAGGAGGAGGAGGAGGAGGAGCCAGGAGGAGGAGGAGCCAGGAGGAGGAGGAGCCAGGAGGAGGAGGAGGAGGAGCCAGGAGGGGGAGGAGGAGGAGGAGGAGGAGCCAGGAGGAGGAGGAGCCAGGAGGAGGAGGAGCCAGGAGGAGGAGGAGGAGGAGCCAGGAGGAGGAGGAGCCAGGAGGAGGAGGAGACAGGAGGAGGAGACAGGAGGAGGAGACATCTCCTCTGTCCCTACCCCCCAGCACCTTAAACCTGTGTCCTCTCGTAGCAGCCATTTCAGCCCTGGGAAAAAGCCTCTGCGAATCCACCCGATCTATACCTCTCAACATCTTGTACACCTCTATCAGGTCACCTCTCGTCCTTCGTCTCTCCAAGGAGAAAAGACCGAGCTCCCTCAACCTATCCTCATAAGGCATGCCACCCAATCTAAGCAACATCCTTGTAAATCTTCTCTGCACCCTTTCAATAATTTCTACATCCTTCCTGTAATGAGGTGACCAGAACTGAGCACAGTACTCTAAGTGGGGTCTGACGAGGGTCTTATAAAGCTGCATCATTATTCTCCCGACTCCTAAACTCAATCCCTTGATTGATGAAGGCCAGCACACCATACGCCTTCTTAACCACCTCCTCTACCTGCGAGGTCGATTTAAGAATCCTATGGACCCGGATCCCAAGGTCCTTCTGATCCTCTACCCTGCTAAGAGTCTTACCCTTGATATTATACTCCTTCATCCCATTTGACCTGCCAAAATGTACCATTACACATTAATCCGTGTTGAAGTCCATCTGCCACTTCTCCGCCCAGTCTTGCATCCTATCTATGTCATGCTGCAGCTTCTGACATCCCTCCAAACTATCCACAACACCACCAACCTTCGTGTCGTCGGCAAACTTACCAACCCATCCCTCCACTTCCTCATCCAGGTCATTTATGAAAATGACAAACAGCAAGGGTCCCATGACACATCCCTGGGGCACTCCACTGGTGACCGACCTCCATTCAGAAAAAGACCCATCTACAACCACTCTCTGCCTTCTGCAGGCAAGCCAGTTCTGGATCCACAAGGCAACAGCCCCTTGGATCCCATGCCCTCTCAATATCTCGAGAAGTCTTGCATGGGGGACCTTATCGAACGCCTTGCTGAAGTCCATGTAAACCACATCTACCGCTTTTCCTTCGTCAATGTGTTTAGTCACATTGTCAAAGAACTCCACCAGGCTCGTAAGGCACGATTTGCCTTTGACAAAGCCGTGCTGACTACTTTTGAGCATACTAAACTTGTCTAAATGTTCATAAATCCTGTCCCTCAGGATCTTCTCCATCAACTTACCAACCACTGAGGTTAGACTCACCAGTCGGTAATTTCCTGGGCTATCCCTATTCCCTTTCTTGAATATAGGAACCACATCCGCAATCCTCCGGAAGCTCTCCTGTCTCCATCGACGACGCAAAGATCATCGCCAGAGGCTCTGCAATCTCTTCCCTCGCCTCCCACAGTAACCTGCGATATGTGTGTGTGATATGTAATATGTAATATTAAGGGCGGCACGGTAGCGCAGTGGTTAGCACTGCTGCTTCACAGCTCCAGGGTCCCAGGCTCGATTCCCGGCTCGGGTCACTGTCTGTGTGGAGTTTCCACATTCTCCTCGTGTCTGCGTGGGTTTCCTCCGGGTGCTCCGGTTTCCTCCCACAGTCCAAAGATGTGCGGGTTAGGTTGATTGGCCAGGTTAAAATAAAAAAATTGCCCCTTAGAGTCCTGGGATGCATAGGTTAGAGGGATTAGCGGGTAAAATATGTGGGGGTAGGGCCTGGGTGGGATTGTGGTCAGTGCAGACTCGATGGGCCCAATGGCCTCCTTCTGCATTGTAGGGTTTCTATGATTCTATGATGTGTGTGACGAGCAGAGACAGCAGTGTGTCAGATATTGGTTTAAGTGAGAGAGGCAGCAGTGTGTCAGTTATTGTGAGTGAGAGAGACAGCATAGTGTCAGCCAGTGTGAGGATGTGTGACAGCAGTGTGTTAGTGATCAGTGTGTTTGAGAGAGACAGCAGTGTGTCAGATATCAGTGTGACAGAGACAGCAGTTTGTCAGATATCAGTGTGAGTGAGAGAGACAGCATTGTGTTAAATATCAGTGTGACTGGGAGAGACAGCAGTGTGTCAGATATCAGTTTGACTGGCAGAGAAAGCAGTGTGTCAGAGATCAGTTTGAGTGAGTGAGACAGCAATGTGTCAGATAACAGTGTGAGTGAGAGATGCAGCATAGCATCAAGTCAGTGTGTGGAAGTGAGACAGCAGTGTGTCAGATATCAGTGTAAGTGGGAGAGACAGCAACATGTTAGATATCTGTGTGACTGGGAAAGATAGCAGTGATTCAGATGTCAGTGTGAGAGAGACAGCGGTGTGTCACATATTAGTGTGACAGAGAGACAGCAGTGTGTCAGATATCAGTGTGATTAAGAACATAGAACATTACAGCGCAGTACAGGCCCTTCGGCCCTCAATGTTGCGCCAACCTGTGAAACCAATCTAAAGCCCATCTAACCTACACTATTCCAATATCATCCATATGTTTATCCAATGAACCTTTAAATGCCCTTAATGTTGACGAGTCCACTACTGCTGCAGGCAGGGCATTCCACGCCCTTACTACTCTCTGAGTAAAGAACCTACCTCTAACATCTGTCCTATATCTATCACCCCTCAATTTAAAGCTATGTCCCCTCGTGCTAGCCATCACCATCCGAGGAAAAAGGCTCTCACTATCCACCCTATCTAATCCTCTGATCATTTTATATGCCTCTATTAAGTCACCTCTTAACATAGAAACATCGAAAAACTACAGCACAAAACAGGCCCTTCGGCCCCACAAGTTGTGCCGAACATATCCCTACATTTTAGGCCTACCGATAACCCTCCATCCTATTAAGTCCCATGTACTGATCCAGGAGTCTCTTAAAAGACCCTATAGAGTTTGCCTCCACCACCACTGACGACAGCCGATTCCACTCGCCCACCACCCTCTGTGTGAAAAACTTCCCCCTAACATTTCCCCTGTGCCTACCCCCCAGCACTTTAATAGAAACATAGAAAAACTACAGCACAAAACCTTCTTCTCTCTAACGAAAACAGCCTCAAGTCACTCAGCCTTTCCTCATAAGACCTTCCCACCATACCAGGCAACATCCTGGTAAATCTCCTCTGCACCCTTTCCAATGCTTCCACATCCTTTCTATAATGCGGCGACCAGAACTGTACGCAATACTCCAAGTGCAGCCGGAGTTTTGTACAGCTGCAACATGACATCATGGCTCCGAAACTCAATCCCTCTACCAATAAAAGCTAACACACTGTGCACCTTCTTAACAACCCTATCAACCTGGGTGCCAACTTTCAGGGATCTATGCACATGGACACCAAGATCCCTCTGTTCATCCACACTACCAAGTATCTTACCATTAGCCCAGTACTCTGTATTCCTGTTACTCCTTCCAAAGTGAATCACCTCACACTTTTCCGCATTGAACTCCATTTGCCACCTCTCAGCCCAGCTCTGCAGCTTATCTATGTCCCTCTGTAACCTGCAACATCCTTCCGCACTGTCCGCAACTCCACCGACTTTAGTATCATCCGCAAATTGACTAACCCAGCCTTCTACGCACTCATCCAGGAGGAGGAGGAGCAGCCAGGGAGGAGGAGGAGGAGGAGGAGGAGGAGGAGCAGCCAGGAGGAGGAGGAGGAGGAGGAGCAGCCAGGAGGAGGAGGAGGAGCAGCCAGGAGGAGGAGGAGGAGGAGGAGCAGCCAGGAGGAGGAGGAGGAGGAGGAGCCAGGAGGAGGAGGAGGAGCAGCAGGAGGAGGAGGAGGAGGAGGAGCAGCCAGGAGGAGGAGGAGCAGCCTGGAGGAGGAGGAGGAGGAGGAGGAGCAGCCAGGAGGAGGGGGAGGAGGAGGAGGAGCAGCCAGGAGGAGGAGGAGGAGGAGGAGGAGCAGCCAGGAGGAGGAGGAGGAGGAGCAGCCAGGAGGAGGAGGAGGAGGAGGAGCCAGGAGGAGGAGGAGGAGGAGGAGCAGCGGAGGAGGAGGAGGAGGAGGAGGAGGAGACAGAAGGAGGTGAGACAGGAGGAGGAGGAGGAGGAGCCAGGAGGAGGAGGAGGGAGGAGGAGCCAGGAGGAGGAGGAGGAGGAGGAGGAGACAGAAGGAGGTGAGACAGGAGGGGAGGAGGAGCCAGGAGGAGGAGGAGGAGGAGCCAGGAGGAGGAGGAGGAGCCAGGAGGAGGAGGAGGAGCCAGGAGGAGGAGGAGGGGCCAGGATGAGGAGGAGTCAGGAGGAGGAGGAGACAGGAGGAGGAGGAGGAGACAGAAGGAGGTGAGACAGGAGGAGGAGGAGGAGACAGGAGGAGGAGGAGGAGACAGGAGGAGGAGGAGACAGGAGGAGGAGGAGACAGGAGGAGGTGACAGGAGGAGGAGCAGGAGGTGACAGGAGGAGGAGGAGGAGACAGGAGGAGGAGGAGGAGACAGGAGGAGGTGAGACAGGAGGAGGAGGAGGAGACAGGAGGAGGAGGAGGAGACAGGAGGAGGAGGAGGAGACAGGAGGAGGTGGATGAGGCAGGAGGAGGATGAGGCAGGAGGAGGAGGAGACAGGAGGAGGTGACAGGAGGAGGAGCAGGAGGTGACAGGAGGAGGAGGAGGAGACAGGAGAGAGGGAGGAGACAGGAGGAGGAGGAGGAGACAGGAGGAGGTGGAGGACAGGAGGAGGAGGAGGAGACAGGAGGAGGAGGAGGAGACAGTAGGAGGAGGAGGAGACAGGAGGAGGTGGATGAGGCAGGAGGAGGATGAGGCAGGAGGAGGAGGAGACAGGAGGAGGTGACAGGAGGAGGAGGAGGAGACAGGAGGAGGAGGAGGAGACAGGAGGAGGAGACAGGAGGAGGTGACAGGGAGGAGGAGGAGACAGGAGGAGGTGACAGGAGGAGGAGGAGGAGACAGGAGGAGGAGCCAGGAGGAGGAGGAGCCAGGAGGAGGAGGAGACAGGAGGAGGTGACAGGAGGAGGAGGAGGAGACAGGAGGAGGAGCCAGGAGGAGGAGGAGCCAGAAGGAGGAGGAGCCAGGAGGAGCCAGGAGCCAGGAGGAGCCAGGAGCCAGGAGGAGCCAGGAGCCAGGAGGAGCCAGGAGGAGCCAGGAGGGCCAGGAGGAGCCAGGAGCCAGGAGGAGCCAGTAGGAGCCAGGAGCCAGGAGCCAGGAGGAGCCAGGAGCCAGGAGCCAGGAGGAGCCAGGAGCCAGGAGGAGCCAGGAGCCAGGAGGAGCCAGGAGGAGCCAGGAGCCAGGAGGAGCCAGGAGGAGCCAGGAGGAGCCAGGAGCCAGGAGGAGCCAGGAGGAGGAGGAGCCAGGAGGAGGAGGAGCCAGGAGGAGGAGTAGCCAGGAGGAGCCAGGAGGAGCCAGGAGGAGGAGGAGACAGAAGGAGGTGAGACAGGAGGAGGAGGAGGAGACAGGAGGACAAGGAGAGAGGAGACAGGAGGAGGAGGAGAGAGGAGGAGGGGGAGACAGGAGGAGGAGTAGGACGACGAGACAGGACGAGGAGCGGCACGATAGCACAGTGGTTAGCACTGCTGCTTCACAGCTCCAGGGACCTGGGTTCGATTCCCGGCTCGGGTCACTGTCTGTGTGGAGTTTGCACATTCTCCTCGTGTCTGCGTGGGTTTCCTCCGGGTGCTCCGGTTTCCTCCCACAGTCCAAAGATGTGCGGGTTTGGTTGATTGGCCATGCTAAATTGCCCCTTAGTGTCCTGAGATGTGTAG